>NC_053026.1:607873423-607900394 GCF_003073215.2 Triticum urartu | reverse complement strand
ATCGCTTCGGTATCAAAGGGAAGCTTGCCCCTAGATATGTGGGACCTTTCAAGATCGTCAACAAGAGAGGCGATCTCGCCTATCAACTCGAGATTCCTTCAAACTTTGCAAATATGCATGACGTGTTCCATGTCTCTCAGCTCCGCAAGTGCTTCAGGACTCCTGACCGCACCGTCAACTTCGAAGACATTGATCTCCAAGAAGATCTCTCTTATCGTGAGCACCCCGTGGCTATTCTTGAAGAGACTGAATGCAAGACTCGCAATAAGTCAATCAAATTCCTCAAAGTCAAGTGGTCACACCATTCCGACCGTGAAGCCACCTGGGAACGCAAGGATCACCTCCGTTCTGAGTACCCGGCGTTCTTCCAGTCCTAGATCTCGGGACGAGATCCTTTCGTAGTGGTGGAGTGTTGTAACACCCCGGATGTAATTTACCTAATATGTACTCCAACTCTTGCCATTTCCGGCGCTAAGTTATTTTATTTTCTCGGGTTCGGGTTTTTGTCTCCGTGTGTTGTTGTTGTTGCCATGCATCTCATATCATGTCATTATGTGCATTGCATTTGCATACGTGTTCGTCTCATGCATCCGAGCATTTTCCCCGTTGTCCGTTTTGCATTCCGGCGCTTCTATCTCCTCCGGTGGTCATTTCTACCTTCCTTTCGTGTGTGGGGGTTAAATATTTCCGGATTGGACCGAGACTTGCCAAGCGGCCTTGGTTTACTACCGGTAGACGGCCTGTCATGTTTCGTACCATTTGGACTTCGTTTGATACTCCAACGGTTAACCGAGGGACCGAGAAGGCCTTGTGTGTGTTGCAGCCCAACACCCTTCCATTTTGGCCCAAAACCCACCAAAACCCTCTCCATCATCTAGAGCGTTCTATCACGATCGCGTGGCCGAAAACCACACCTCATTTGGACTCTCCTAGCTCCCCCTATGCCTGTAAATAGCCCCCCTCCGAAATCCATGGGTTCTTCTCTCCCGAAACCCTAAAAAATTGCCTCGCGCCGCGCCGGACATGTCCGTATCCGGCCGGACGCTTCACGCCACCGCCCCGGTCCACTAGCTGCGCGCCACGTGTCAAGCGCCGCCGCCACCCGCCGCGGCCCAGAGAGCCCGCGTCCGGCCCTCCGAGCCCGCGCGCCGCCCGCCTCCTCCTCGCCGGTGTCGGCGACCGCCACACGCACCTCGCCGCCCACCGCCTCGTCCTCGCCACCAGCCGGCGCCGGAGACCGCGCCCGTCTACCGCGATGCCGCGCCCACGCCCTTCCCCGGTCGGATCCGCCAAGTCCGGCGAGTCCCACGGCAAGTCCGGCCACTGCCGCAGCCATTTTCTCAGGCGAGCTCGAGCTGCTACAGTACCCGGCGAAACCCTAGATCTGGATCCAAAACGGCGGTTCACTTTTCCCCCTCTCCTTAGTTATTTTGCATACTTCGTCGTGCCATAACTTCGCACCCGTAACTCCGTTTTGGGCGTGTAGCATATCAAAATGTTCGCCTCAAAGAGTACATCATTTCACATCATTGCACGATTTTCATTTGAGCTCATATGGATGCCCGAAATGCTGTTGGAAGAGTGCTATTTGAGTTAATTGTCAGATCTGCTACACCAAATAGCTATTTGTCATTTTTGCCATGATTAATGTGTGCATGATATGCTCATGAGCTCTACATGTGTTTTGTTATATGCTTTGCAATATTTCTAGAGGTGCTATTCATGTATTTTTGTGATATGTGTGTTGACTAGCACAAGCTTGCAAAGTGGTGCATTCGTTAATGCTGATTTCAGGGACTTAGTTATTTCAGTCCTTGATCTATATTTATCAATATGCCATATGTTCATGTTGTTTCCTAGTGATCCGTGCCTCTATCGAGGATGATCAGTAAGGATGTTTTGTTAATCGTCTAGTGCTCTATCCATCCATGTCTTTGTTTGCAATTATGGAGCACCCTATCTTGAGTCAATCGAGCTCTACTTTTGCTATTTCGTGAATCTGGGCAGATTGTGTACTTGTTAGCGATTTTGCCGAGGATGTTGTTGTTGATGCGTGCATGCTATGTTGTTGTTCTTGCCATGTCTAGCTTATATAATATGTATTCTTGATGGGTGTATGCTTATATTGTCATGCCTTGCTCTGTAGTGAGTGCATCGAGCTCGTAAACATGCCTACTCGTTAACAGATTTGCATGCTCCAGTTTTTCTCTAAGTCTGAGATCTGATTATGTTATTGCCATGTTCACATGCTTGCAATTGTATTTTTTGATCCCGTTTGGCTCAAGGTCACTAAGGGACTTTTGTTAAGCTCTTTTAGTAGCTCCAGCCATGCCTTTCTTTGCCATGTTCAGTTCCTGTAGCATATATTTTTCTTGCTCCAAAGTGTGCTACCTGATCTGAAATTCCAGGCTTGTGTTAATTTCCCTAAGTCTGAAACCTGTTTACCAATTTGCAATTTTGCCATGCTTGTTTGAACCTGTTAATGGATGAATTGGCCGTAGCTCAGTGTTCATCTTTTGTTAAGATTTATGAGTGGATCCCTGCCATGTATTTTCTTGCCATGTTTGAGTGTTGTGGCATAGTTATCTTGATGCATTTAGATGGCTACTTGCTGTTTATTGCAGACCGTTGCCATATTTGTTTTGCTTGCCATTTCCAAACCGTGCATCCGATTCCGGTGTTCTTTATATCGATTTCAACCGAAATCACCTCACCTTTACAGTGGAACACTTGGATTTCCAAGTTGAGGCCAGTTTCATTCATTCCTTATCAAATCTTGCATATGCATCACATATCGCATCCCGCATAGCATACCATGTTTGCATCATGTTGCTCGAGCCTTTGCATGTGGTTGATTGTGTTCCTCTGCCTTGTTTGTATTGTTTGGGTAGAGCAGGGAGACGATTTCACTAACGAGGAGCCCGTTGAGTTTGATTTCGAGGATCCAGTCAACTCTGACAACTTTGCAGGCAAGATGATCATACCCTCGAAATCACTTCTATCTTTGCTTTGCTAGATGCTCGCTCTTTTGCTGTGCCTATGCTACGATGCCAACCACTTGCTTATCATGCCTCCCAAATTGCCATGTCAAACCTCTAACCCACCATGTCCTAGCAAACCATTGATTGGCTATGTTACCGCTTTGCTCAGCCCCTCTTATAGCGTTGCTAGTTGCAGGTGAAGATTGGAGATCGTTCCTTGTTGGAACATTATTTTTTCTTGTTGGGATATCACTATATTATCTTGTTATCTTAATGCATATATATACTTGGTAAAGGGTGGCAGGCTCGGCCTTTTGCCTAGTGTTTTGTTCCACTCTTGCCGCCCTAGTTTCCGTCATATCGGTGTTATGTTCCCGGATTTTGCGTTCCTTACGCGGTTGGGTAATGATGGGAACCCCTTGACAAATCGCCTTGAATAAAACTCCTCCAGCAATGCCCAACCTTGGTTTTACAATTTGCCACCTAGCCTCTTTTTCCCTTGGGTTTCCGGAGCCCAAGGGTCATCTTATTTAAACCCCCCTGGGCCAGTGCTCCTCTGAGTGTTGGTCCGACCGAGCAGACTGCGAGGCCACCTCGGGGCAACTTGAGGTTTGGTTTTACTCGTAGGATGTCTCATCTGACTATGCCCTGAGAACGAGATATGTGCAGCTCCTATCGGGATTTGTCGGCACATTCGGGCGGTGTTGCTGGATTTGTTTTGTAGAACCGGGATGCCGAGTCTGATCGGAATGTCTCGGGAGAAGGAATATCCTTCATTGACCGTGAGAGCTTGTGATGGGCTAAGTTGGGACTCCCCTGCAGGGATTTGAACTTTCGAAAGCCGTGCCCGCGGTTATGGGCAGATGGGAATTTGTTAGTGTCCGGTTGTAGATAACATGAAACTTAACTTAATTAAAATGAATCAACTGCGTGTGAAACCGTGATGGTCTCTTCTCGGCGGAGTCCGGGAAGTGAACACGGTGTTGGAGTAATGTTTGACGTAGGTTGTTCTAGGATCACTTCTTGATCATAGTTCTTCGTTTGTGCTTTTCTTTTCTCTTCTCGCTCTCTTTTGCGAACAGGTTGGCCACCATATATGCTAGTCGCTTGCTGCAGCTCCACATATTACCTTGCCTCACCTATAAGCTTAAATAGTCTTGATCGCGAGGATGCGAGATTGCTGAGTCCCCGTGACTCACAGATTCCTTCCAAACCAGATGCAGGAACCGACGATCCCGTTCCAGATGATGCGCTTGAGCTCAAGTGGGAGTTCGACGAAGACTCTCGCCGTTACTACGTGTCTTTCCCAGATGATCAGTAGTGGTGCCAAGTTGGGGCGATCGGGACCGTGTCGCATGTTGGGGTTGATGTTTTATTTTGGTACCATAGTCGGACCATGAGTGTATTGGATGATTGTAATGTATTCATATATTTGTGTGACGTGGCGAGTGTATGCCAACTATGTACCTTTTTCCCCTATTACCTATTAACATGGGTTGTTATGAAGATTACCTTACTTGCAACATTGCTTTCAATGCAGTTATGCCTCTAAGTCGTGCTTCGACACGTAGGAGATATAACCGCATCGAGGGCGTTACAATTACTTCAAACAGTACTGATGCGTGTTTGTCGGTGGCACCGGTGATGAGTGAGTTGGCCGCCGCTCCGCCGGATGGGCCGGACGCCATGTTGGCCTCCGCATGGGTTGGCAGGTTGGCCCGAGCGTCACTCACGAGCGAGCATGCTACCACGCTGGCCTTCGCTCGAGCCAGCTGGCTGGCCTTAGCACGGCACGCGCGAGCAAGCCGCCGCGCTGCCGTGCCAATCTAGCTAGCAAACCTTGCAGACAAGCAGCTGGACGGAGCTATGTTGGCTAGCTAGCGACCGCGAGCGCCGGACGGAGCTGGCATCTGGGCTGCCACAAGATGGGCTCTACACCGCCGGTGGTTTTGACTTCGCCTGCTGCCGGCGGCGGTAGTTGCGTCCCGTGGCCGAGGATGACTAGGTCGACGGGCCGAAGGAAGGCGGTCACTCGGGGATTTTTGTGCAGACTGACATGTAGGTCTCACAAGTCATAATGCCCAGTCGAATAGAAGGCGTTGACTTAATGGGTGACATGGGCCCGGTTTGGATACTCTAAGTCAGAGGTTAGATTCTAACCCTGAACTAACTCTAACCAAAGTGGTGTTTGGATGGCAGGGTTAGATTGACAACAAATGTATCCAAATAGGGCCATGGGTTGAAACGTGCCTATAACGGCACTTTGTAGAGTAGTCATTTCTTGGTAGGGCTGGTTGGTAAGAGCATGTACAATGGTTGCTAAGGTAGTCTTATCTTAAGACTGCCACGTATGCAAGTGGTAGTAGTTTCTTGGCATTATTGGTGGTTTCTTGCATTATTAGGGGTTTCTTGTAAGGCTACTCATAGTGGGGAGTATCATATGGTAGTAACATGCGTATGATACTAGTGTATGATACTACCTCCATAGTGCATAGTATCATAAACTAATATCATAGATGATCATATTTGTTGCCATGCATGACACAAAGTAGCATAGCATTTAACATGATACGATATCTACCTATGTTACTCTAACACTCTCTCTTCTTTAATTATGTGCCACATAAGCATGTTTGCTAGTCCCAAGTGCATGTTACCAGTTATGTTACCCCCACTATGGCCATCCTAAGGAACAATGTAGTACTAGCGACAAAAGGTGATTCTAGGTTGAGTTGTACTCCAACGAGTACTACTACTGGCCCCGGGCGAACGAACGGCGGTCTTTTTTTTTAAATAGTAACTTCGCTGCGAGCCAATATTTTACACGGGTAGTTTGAGTTTTGAAGTCAAACAGACGTGCGGCACCACAATCTGGGTGCACTGGATAGCCTAGCCACGTGAACGGGTTTTCCTTCCCAGCATCTCCTGGCTCGCGTGCTCGCCCTAACCGCACCTCACTTGCAGCTTCCTCGTCAGCTAGTACTAGCATATTTAAACTAGCGCCTCCCAATTAAACCTGAGGAGCCGGAAAAGCCCGGCGGGGCATTGGGAACTGTGCAATATGGCTCTGTACATAAAATGCTCTACTACTACTCTGTAGCTTGTGGCGTTGCACGCATGGACTTCACTCCATTATCGGCTCTACTTCAAAAGAAATTCATCTTGACGTGTTTTTTTAAATGGAGGCAAAAGCTTTGCTTCATCTCATTTATAAAGAAGGAACTACTAACAAAGTTCGACGAGATCCATTACACCTCCACAAATGGAAGCAAAAAGCCTAGTCTCGTTGTATCAAATAACTCAAATGTTCTGCCCCCACAGTAACCATCACTGATAAACAGGCTGCTAGCGTGTGCGTGAGAGGAGTGGCTGGGTAGGCCAGCTACGTGAGAGGAGCAGATGAATAGAGCACCGAGAGTACCCACTAGGGCACTACGCAGGTGTACTTTCCCTGCATTGATAGTACAACAATGGTTCTAGAGAATAGTAGTACCCTCCACTTCCGACTTTAGCTCCTTGGCCCTGAGATTCAAGAGTTCAAAACTGGTGCTCTATACTAGGAGTACAGTACATAGCACTAGTAGTACCCTCGCACTACTAGTTGAGAAAGTAGTACTAGTACTGCTACAGTATGAGTACATACTCCCCCGTCACATAATGTAAGACGTTTTTGACACTAGTTGGCGTGTACAAAAAATAGCAAAAACATACCCAAAATTTCTTAATCCACACCAAAAACTACTAGCTAGTGCCAAAAATTTCTTACTAGTGCTATTATTTAGAGTATAATACAATCCCATAACGTCCCATAATGCTAGTACTAGTAGTAAATAATAGCCTCACCCCTTCGCTTACTACGCTCTACAGTTGGAAGGCACGAGGCCCTGCAGTTACTACGCTGTTATCTCCTCCTCGCCAGTTCCCCTCCCCCGAAGAGAAGGCAGTTCGTCGCTTCTCCCATGGATTCGCCAGGCGGTTCTCCTCCTCGTCGGGGCTGAGAGACCTTGGACGACGATCCTCTGGGAGAAATCGCATGCCGCTCCAACGTCCTCACCGCCGCAAGACTCGGTGCTTCCTGCACCAACTATTTCAAGGCGGTTCTTAAAATGGCTTGGGAAAAGGCCATGCTTGTTGGTCTTCCATGCATCCTCGAGGAGAAGGTTCTTCTATGGGACAATCCTTCGAACAGTCCACTACTCCCTGGCCATGGTTGCACGTTGACTCCGCTAGAGTTGCCGACGTTGAGAGGTAGTCGGATTTTGTCCGATGAGCAGGCCAGTAATGGAGTTTGATCATGTAGTACTTAGTTATTCCATCTCCATCCTGTAATTTCTCCGCTGCCCACCATCTTATATATAGGTCTGGGTCGGTGCCAACGAAGATTGGCTTGCATAATTCCGGCCGGATACCACTATCATTCTGCACAACATCCACAATGGTGTGGCCGTTCCAGTAGACCCCTTCTCCACCATTGGGATCGGCCTTCCGGACTGGCTGGGCTTGAATACGTATGATGATGCCTACATGAGATTGAAGAAGATAGCAATTGTGGACCCGCCGGCAAAGCGACGCGGCTACGATGATTACTATTTCATCGCGGTGTTCGACATAAGGATTGCCACTAATGCAATAGGCAGTAACGGCAGAGGCTGGCGCATGTTGGCGGCGGTAGATTTGTACCCCTACACATTCGAAGACGCTGAGCGCCATCTAGGCCGCATCTTCATGGTGACAAGCCAGGGGACGTGTTTCATCTTATTGCCATCCTACGGTACGGGAGATTACAAACGGAATGAACAAACCACCATTTGCATCACTAACGGTACTCCATTATTTTGCAGGGACCAGTCATCCCGCGATCAAAATAAGATCGCCGATCCTGGATGTGCATTTGCATCCGCGATTCGGTCTATCCAGGAACCTTGTAGCAGACTTTGGCATATTGGGATCAACTATCTTAGCACTCGTTACCCACGGTACCACTGATGTGCAACATGGTCACACAATCTACCACTATCGGGTCGTCACCATCTACCCAGGTATTCCATTTTTTGACCCTCTCGCCTTCTCTTTCATTGTTGTACTAGTACTCTACTTACGTACTTGTAGTAGTACTTTTTACCTTGGAGGACGCATATAGCTAGATAGGCCCTTGAAGACTTGAACCCACTAGCTGCCACCATTTTTGTTTTTCCATGTCTTACTATCTCATCCATGTAGCCAACAATGGTTATATATAATAAGCCGGTTATTTTACTTCCTCCATACCGGAGTAGTACTATTTGCTGCACAGTATTACTGACCACCATATTTGAGCACAACATTATTATGCATGGACCTTGACTATGTATGTCACCATGTGTCCAGATCTGAGATGCCGCGTGTACCAGATGAACGGCGCCGAGTTCAACCCCCGTGATGCTACGTGGGTGCCGAGGAACACTCTTGGAGAGTACTCGCTTTTCATTGGGGATAGCTACCCCATTGTGAAGCGGATGCCACCTTCCGTGCACGACACGGAAGGCCTGCCGTTCATGAAGCATGGTTGTGTCTTCAGTGCACACCGCCAGATGAACGACATGCTGGGACACCCTATCCCTGATTTATGCCGCTTTAGCTTGGATGAGTCTCCATCATGTGGAACCGGACTGGAAAGCTGCGATAATGATTCCCATTGCCCACCGCTATGGATTGTGCCATCCATGAAGAACACCTGGGACTGGAACCTAGAGGAGGACATGTAGCCCACCTATAACGTGTAAGTGGAGTATGGTAAATTGTGAACGGTAGCGCTGTGAATATATGTAGACTAGTCGTGCACAAATTTATCACATGAATTGGAGATGAACTTGTCTGGCATACTGGCATTTGTCCTTTAGAATTTATTACTAGTAAATGTGTGATGTGTACGTGCAACTTGTCTGGTTGTTGCACGGGCTCCAAGACGCTCTTTGAGAAAAAAGGTGGCACAACATTGGATATAGGTGACGTGGCGGCATCATACAGTAGCATCGTTTGCTATAGTTGTAGTACGCTCCTACTAGGATGACAACTCCTATAAAACCTTCTGCTTGGCTCTTTGCCTCTACGGGAGGTTCAACAGTTCGTACTCATGTGAACCTTGCACTTGGCTCTTCGCCTCTTCGGAAGGTCCAACAATGATGATACTACAGTACGCATTATGCTTCTGGCAATCTGACACCGATTGAACTGCTGCACGTCCACCGCGAGGGCGAGGGAGAGGGCGCTGTAGTCAAAACCGTCTCCTTGTCCTGCGAACCACCACGTGCGTGGGCGAGGGAGACGCATAGTAAGCAAGCTTCTCCTCGTTCGGCGAGTTGACGAGACACATCAAAGTAGTACTAGTACTAGTACATACTGCATCCTTTCCGGTTAATATGGCTTAATTTCAAACGAGACAAAAACATTGGCGGTCAATGTATGTAACAATACGCACTTTACGGTCACTATATATAGTTTTGCGGTGATTATACGATAACTAGCTCATTGTAGAGCACCATATTGCACCCTACTAACCGGCCGCATAGTCGACGTGGCACTTTGTTGACTGGTTAAATTGTCACCTGGTTTCTGAGTCCCACCTGTTAGTTGGCAGAGCAAAGAAATCAGCTAAATAACAAAGAGTGTAGTACATCTACACTTCCAATGCATTTAGCCTTTAATCTAAATTTACATTGATTGACTAATGCACCTACTTGTGCTGTAGGTATAGGCTACATGTCTATCCTTAATTACAGCATGCAACGACCTTCATTTAATCTTCTTCTCTCAATGGTCGCATGCACACATAAGTCTGCTACTTTTCGGCGTTAATTATGCCCTGGTCAATGTGTAAATCTCTAAATATACATTCTTTCACGGACGTAGGGAGTAGGTTGAGCACTTGAGCGTGAGCGCGTGTGTTGCGTCGTGTGCTGTGTGCAGCATGGGTGCGTGAGTGTTGCGTACGTTCATGTGTATGTGTGAGTGTTGCATGTTGCATGCATGCATGCATGCATGGGGCTTACTCCCTCCCATTGACATGTTCATATTTCAAGCTTCCTCTATTCCCTCCATATTTGTCTTTCCAGAGATTTCAACAAGTGACTACGTATGGAGAAAAATGAGTGAAGTGAGCGTGGAGGCATAGGGATAATGTAGAAAGGAAGTCTTGGCGATCCATTATTCCTCATCTCGGTCAAAGAGAACTATTCAACTAGTCTTCGCAGTGAAGTGACAGTACACGCTGCAGCAGATGGGGCACTTAATTAATAAGCTGAACCAGCGTGTTGGTGTTACTAAATCAGCCTTACCCAGTACTGCCATCCTGTTTGCTAGTAGAGCACGCTTCTGTCCTCCATTAACTGACATATGGGCCCTCTTGTGGTAGACCCACATGTCATCGGTGTAACTATTTACAGTCCGAAGGACGGTATATCCTGTTAGTAGTAGTAGAATTGAGATTTATTAATGCACTTTCTTCCCCGTCTTCCACTCTTCTTCCTCCTCCTCTCTTCCCCATCGTCGGTCGCACACCATTTCCCCCCGCTCACTGCTCGCCCGCCTGCGCTATCTTCCTTGGTAGCTCGCGTGTACCATATCCCCCTGCTCATTGCTCGGCCACGCGAGGAAGAGCTTCTTCGCTCGCCCGCCCGAATCCACTTCCCCGCTGGCTCACAGGCATCGAAAACCCCAATGGCAGAACCGACTGACACGCAGAGCCGCGATTGGAATTCCCTCCCCAATGTTCTCTTGGAGCAGATCTGTAATCGTATGGACCTACTCAGCACCGTCCGTCTGGCCGCATGCTCGGTGTCTTTGTACCGTCTACTCGTCTGCAACCGGCCGACACTTTTCAAGACACCCTGGTTGCTGATGCCCGATCCTCGCAGGTGGCCCAGACACCGACTTGACGATCCTATGGAGGTTGCCGTGGTGCCCTCGACATGCTACCTCTACCCGTCCACCTGTCCTTCATGCGCGGCCACTACTGGGCGGGCATGAAGGCCAACTAGATCGTCCTCATCCACCAATCCGGTAGTCCGTGGTGTCTCGTGGATATCTACACCCAGCGAGAGATCACCCCTCCATCTTTTCATACCACCGCCATCGAGCCTCGCGGCACGCTGGACACTCCTACCTACTACGCACGAGTCGCGTCGAGCTTTTGGATCGACCTCTGTTTACTGAAGGTTGTAATCTGGAATCTATGGATTACAAGCTCATTGCCATGTTCAACATGGCATTAGTCTATATGGAATCTGGTCGCCATACATGGTTATGGCTCATCGTCGATCGTCTTTACCCAACACTTTTGTCTGATGCTATAGTGCACGATGGCATCGTTTATGCGGTCGACACACATATTGGCTGTGACGCCCCCGATTTGACCATACACTAATCATACACGCAAACGTGTACGATCAAGATCAGGGACTCACGAGAAGATATCACAACACAACTCTACAAATAAAATAAGTCATACAAGCATCATATTACAAGCCAGGGACCTTGAAGGCTCGAATACAAGAGCTCGATCATAGACGAGTCAGCAAAAGCAATAATATCTGAGTACAGACATAAGTTAAACAAGTTTGCCTTAAGAAGGCTAGCACAAACTGGGATACAGATCGAAAGAGGCGCAGGCCTCCTGCCTGGGATCCTCCTAAGCGGGCTGCACGTAGTAGTAGGCACCTCCCGAGTAGTTGGAGTCGTTGTCGACAGTGGCGTCTGGCTCTTGGACTCCATCGTCTGGTCGCAACAATCGGGTATAGAAAGGTGGAAAAGAGGGAGCAAAGCAACCGTGAGTACTCATCCAAAGTACTCGCAAGCAAGGAGCTACACTACATTTGTATGCAATGGTATCAAATGGAATAAGGGTATCATATGTGGACTGAACTGTAGAATGCCGGAATAAGAGGGGGATAGCTAGTCCTATCAAAGACTATGCTTCTGGCCACCTCGATCTTGCAGCATGTAGAAGAGAGAAGAAGGTAAGTTCACCAAGTAACATCGTGTAGCATAATCCTAACCGATGATCCTCTCCTCGTCGCCCTGTGAGAGAGCGACCACCAGTTGTATCTGGCACTTGGAAGGGTGTGTTTTATTAAGTATCCGGTTCTAGTTGTCATAAGGTCAAGGTACAACTCCGTGTCGTCCTTTTACCGAGGGACACGGCTATTCGAATAGATTAACTTCCCTGCAAGGGTGCACCACATAACCCAACACGCTTGATCCCATTTGGCCGGACACACTTTTCTGGGTCATGCCCGGCCTCGAAAGATCAACAAGTCGCAGCCCTACCTAGGCACAACAGAGAGGTCAGCACGCCGGTCTAAATCCTATGGCGCAGGGGTCTGGGCCCATCGCCCTTTGCACACCTGCATGTTGCGAACGTGGTTGGAAGCAGACTTAGCCTAGCAGGCGTTCCAGTCCAATCCGGCGCGCGCCGCTCAGTCGCTGACGTCACGAAGGCTTTGGCTGATACAACGACATCGAGTGCCCATACTGTCCCCGCGTAGATGGTTAGTGCATATAGGCCAGTGGCCAGACTCAGATCAAATACCAAGATCTCGTTAAGCGTGTTATGTATCCGCGAACGCCGACCAGGGCTAGGCCCACCTCTCTCCTAGGTGGTCTCAACCTTCCCTGTCGCTCGGCCACAAAGTAACAATCGGGGGCCATCGGGAACCCAGGCCCACCTCTACCGGGATGGAGCCACCTGCCCCTTCAGCCCCCATCTCCGAACAGTATCATAAGTAATGTAACAGTATAAGTATATATCATATGCCCGTGATCACCTCCCGAAGTGATCACGGCCCAGTAGTATAGCATGGCAGACGGACAAGAGTGTAGGGCCACTGATGAGATACACTAGCATCCTATACTAAGCAGTTAGGATTGCAGGTAAAGGTATACAACAGTAGTGTAAGGAAGCAACAATGACAGGCTTGCATCAGAATAGGATTATCAGAAAGCAGTAACAGTCTAATGCAAGCAGTATAGAGGAGAGTAGGCGATATCTGGTGATCAAGGGGGGGGGGCTTGCCTGGTTGCTCTGGTAAGAGAGAGGGGTCGTCAACACCATAGTCGTACTGGGTAGCAGCGATGTCGGTCTCGGTGTCTAGCGAGAGAAGAGGGGGAAGAAACAATAAATATTAAGCAAACAGATGCATAGCGATGCATGGCATGACAAGTAGTGGCACTAGGGGTGCCCTAACGCGGTATGAGGTGGTACCGGTGAAGGGGGAAACATCCGGGAAAATATCCCTGGTGTTCCGCGTTTTCAGACAGATGAACCGGAGGGGGAAAGTCGCATGTTCACTATGCTAGGGATGCGTGGCGGATGAACGGGCTGCGTATCTGGATTCGTCTCGTCGTTCTGAGCAACTTTCATGTATAAAATTTTCTAATCCGAGATACGGTTTATTTTATATGATTTACCGAAGTTTATTGCATTTTCTAGATTTATTATTAAATCAAAATAAAACAGTGAATACCTTTTGTACACAACAATACCTACCCACTATGAATGACCGGTGGGGCCAGGGGCCGGGTTGCCTCAGTCAACAATTGAATGGTCAACCAATGAATAGTACAAGTGGGGCCTACTTGACATTGAAACAGACTTTTATGTAGGCTTATTTTCTAAAAAAATAAGATAGGCCCACATGGCATAGACTAAATCTAGACCAAATCAGTCAATTTAGTTAACTTAGGGGGATTAGTTCCTAATCTCAACAGGGGTCGGCCCAGGTGGTAGTAGCCTAGGTAGCCACACGCACGAACACACACCACTCACACATACATCACACGAACGCACAGGCGCTTGACCATGGCCACGGCCACAGCCAAGGCGACCGCGGGACAGCATCGGCGAGCGCCGGCACGCATGGGCGGCAGTGGGCGCTAGTAGGCGGCGGCAGCAACAACATAGCAGCGACGACGCAAGTAGCATGCCGGGATGTGGGCACACGAGCACACACAACGCAGGTACACCTACGGCTGTAGTCAGCAACCCCAGCAGCATGCAGCAGTGTAGCACCCAGGAGGCGGGCGTGCTCGCACGCCCGAGGCAGGGCCAACACGCGGGGCGGTGGAACAACAATAGGCAGCAGCAACTTAGTAGAACAGGGGCAGTAAGCAGAGCAGCGCAAGGAGCAGCAGGCGCGCGTACGGGAAAATTGAGGTTCGGCCATGGAGGACTCCGGCTCGTACACGTGACTACAGCAATGGAAATGAAGGAGAAACAAGGGGAATCGGGCAAGGGCCTCACAACAGTTCTCGACGACGTGCTCCGGAGGCCGGGGAAGCGCCGAGGGAGGAGATCCGGGGCGGGGAAGGGACGACCGGACGTGGGGAAGACGACCGATGGCAAGCGCTTGGGGCCTCCTAGATCAAGACCTTCGGTGTGGTGATGGAGACAACCATGACGGAGCTCTCGGCTGCCTCCTCGTGGCTTGGGGTGACTGGTGGCCGCGAGCTTTACTGGGGCGCGTCCATGGCGGCGCTCGGACGCGCGAGGCAGAGAGCAAGGGAGAATGCGGGGAAGATCCGGTCTAGGGTTCGAATGAGGGGGCGCAAGGGACCTTATCCAGTTCGAGGGAGGCGATTGGAAGGCGCGGGATGGCCAGCACGTGGCCATCGCGGCCACGGGCGACTGCTCGGCGTCCACCTCCCCTCTGTGAACAGAGGAGGGAGACAACAGTGGTGGTGGTGGGCTGGACTAATTGGGCCAGGCACTGTGCACTTGGCCCAGTGCACAGTGGCCAGTGTCCCCCTTGTTTTAATTCTATTTTAATTTTCTTTTTATTTATTCTCTGACCTGTATTTTCTCCATGTTTTTCTTTAAAAAAATACCAATTGAGTTTTGTTGAAAACAAAACTTTTCACATAAATCAAGAATTTTTTTTGAAGAGGCCCACAAAGTTTCAACTCACTGGTATTGTATAATTATTTGTGGAAAATGAAATGGCTATTTTATTTGCTGTTGGAAAACTTTATATTTTACTAGGGATTATCCGGTGAGTCAAATGATGTTGGTTTCCACATGACAATCGATCAGGGGGGTTTATATTAAAATCCGAACATTTTAGTTTTATAGTTTGAGGAAAATAATAACTTGACTTGTCTTTAAATTTTGAATTTGAACTCGGTTACGATCAAAGTGATGTTTAGCAAATTAATTATAATGACATGGCATCATTAGTGGGTGATTACCGTAGCTTAATTATCCGGGCATCACATTGGCTTCCTATACTGGTGGAATCTATCATCGTGTAATTGTTCTATCTCATCTCATCTTTACCTTAAGAATACGACTGCCTATTCATTGTTACAAATTTAGAATATATAGTATGTGTCTATAACCACATCATTGCTATATGTTCCTCTCATTTCCTAGATTTTTATGACCACACATGTTATTGTTAGAGTTGATATGAGAACAATTGGTATCTAATGATTGTTAGAATAGATATTATGAGTATAACCTCATGATTGCTATATGTTACTCTCATTTCCAGGATTTTTATAACAACGCATGTTATTGCTTAGAGTTGATATGATAACTGTAGTAAGTGCTATGGTAGAATATGAGTAGGCCCTGTCATATCTGTTTTCCTCTCATTGTTACATGATGTTTGAACCATGATATATTGCTAGAATATGAAAGCCATTGGCTTATTTTTTTAACTTGGGGTATGATTATGACCACGACATTGCAATTCTCTGTCTATGATATGTGTCACTGTTATAATAATCTTAATTCCACACATACTCTGAACATGATTGTTTATTTTTGTCCTTTTGGTCTCCAATTTGAATTGTCGGAGCAGACGCAAATGCGCTGGCATTCATGATTCCAGGACCTGGAATCATACCAGCCGATGGGTGGTGGTTTATCGCTCCTTGAGCTGACAGTGGTCATTTGATGCTCATTTTCATGTACCAAATCGACCAAACTATTTCATCAAACCACATGCAGTACAATGCCTGGGTGTTCGTGACGTTGATGGCTATGGCTGCTTCGTGTTCGAGAAAGATCCCAGCTCCGTTAGTCCAGGCATATTCAACTAGAGGCGGGTTTATAGCCTCGACAACCACTCCATGTTCCTCGTGATCAATTATTCGATCATCCAACCAATGATCGATCATATCACCGGCGATCATTACCGTGCTATGCAACTTCCATTCGCCAGGGGGACTGTGTTTACACATCATACCATGGGTTTCATGAATCACCATATCCAGCGATTCGTCGACACAGCTTGTTGCCAGATAATCTTCAGTGTGTGAAAGGCATCAAGCTTCCATGTGATGGATGGCTTTTGCAAACCCGACATGCGGCGATGTGGTTCATGCCAACAACAAATATCTACAACTTGATTTGTACAGATATGTAGACTGAGCCATGTATTCTGCTGCTGTAGCACAACCCTCTTTTTTGGATATTATGTACTTTTGTTAGTTTGAAGCACTCCTCTGGTTTGAAGGATAGATACATTTCTGGGATCAAGTGCATCCTAACTCACCTGCCCAGGATGTACTAATAATGATGAATGAGATGCTATGCAATATATATCACTTAGGCTTCACGTGTGTACTTGTTAGTTAAACCTATGGTTAAAATTTGACACTACATACGACTAGTAAGTAGTACAATAGCAGTACTAGTATACGTCGGGTCAAATTATTCATCATGTCCACACATTGAATTGATGTGACAACACGTTACGCATGAGGTGACACAAGAATCCCGGTGGCGTGTTTGAGTATTCTGGACTTCAGATTTGGAGTACCACTTATCTGTCGGAATCTTTCATCATTCACTTAAAACAGTCGATTGATCATACATTGAGTACCATATAACTGGAATTAACCCATGCAAGTTGAAGAAGGATTGGCCAGTGCTGCCGGCTGGCGTCAAGTTCGGTCCCACGGATCAGGAGTTGATCGAGCAGATTGAGGCCTAAGCAAGCATTTCTTCCAGCACAATTCCAGGGCGTTCAAAAGGGGCACGTGGATGTGTCGCAAGATACATTAGGAGTGCGGCATGCACACGATGTGGGAAAACACCGACAATACCTTTCCGGTTATGGTCAACTGCCGACAGATGGGCAATAAAAAGGTTCTGGTGCTGCACACCAACAAGAACTTCGACCAGCAGAGGACAAACTGAGTGATGCACCAGTACCACCTCGGGGACCTGGAGCAAGAGAAGGAGCGGGAGCTGGTCCTCTGCAAGATTTTCTACCAGACGAACACTAGGGCTAGTACTAAAAAATTATAAGTTAGTTTGGTATTGGTACTTGTACTACCTTGTGGTCCGCAAGTTGGTATTGTTGTTAACGATCTTTTGGTATGAACTTGGCATTTGCTTCCATCCATCATGTCGAGGGTCAACATTGATATAAAGTTGAATCATTTGTTTTGAAACGAATTTTCAGGCACCTGATTTTTATTTGATGGGTAGCATAAGCACCTGCCATTCGAATTCCCAGTTCTCCAAAATTTTCGAAACAAGTACATGCTCTTATTATCATGATGAAAAAACAATATCCCTAGTGCACCAGTTATCAGTCTGTACTTGCAGAATTCTCTCATTTATTGAGCACGTATATTGTTTTTTCAGGTCGAGCAAGTTTCAACTGGGCTGTAGACTGCCCAGGCTTGGTTTTGTTTTTAACAGGCCCAGCCCATGACGACAATGGGGCACAAACATCCAGCAGGTATCTACTGTCCTCTGGCCCGCCAGCGTTAGTTATATTTTGTCTTACAACATCCGCATGCACTTCTTTTACTAAATCAAAGACACAACCCAGTTCTATTTTCCTCTTGAAACGCATGTCCTACATCCGTTTTCTAATCTCTACCTATAGTCTTACTAGTTCATATACACGTATCATTATATTGAAAATACATAAATTTCACTTTTCATATTTACATCCTTATTTTTCTTGTTCTTTTACCTCCTAGCGCTGATTTTTTACCACTAGTTTTCCCTTAAACCAACTCAATTGTCCCACGTCTTATTTTCTTACAAAAAACAAAACGTTTTTTTGGCAAATCAATAAGTTCTTAAAAAAATGTTTGTTATTTCGGGATTACAAAAGTTTGGACTCCACCGAAATATGCAAAATAAGGTTGAACTTTTCGTGGTCCTGGGTAGAAAATGGGCTGTAATAAATTACTTAAGAATTAGCAAATGAGCTGCAAATTATTAAAAAATAGCAAATGGGCTCTGAAAGTGCGTTATATCGACTAGAGGGGCGGTGAATAGGCGATATTTATGAAATTCTTCAAAACGTGGAAGTTTCGAAGACAAACGATAGAAATAAACCTATTACCGCGCAGCGGAAGGTAGACTACACTAGACAAACCATAGTCAAGTATTCAATGAAGTGAAAGCACAATGACTAATAGCAGCTAGGTAGTAAGGATCAGGTAGGAAGATATTATGAAGCCAATCAGAACAAGCAGTCACTCAGTGAAGACAAAAGATAGCACAAACATACAATGACTTCACAAGGACCAACAGTACGTAAAGGGAAGGGAAGGATGAAACCAGTGACTCATTGAAGACAATGATTTGTTGGACCAGTTCCAGTTGCTGTGACAACTGTACGTCTGGTTAGGGCGTCTAGGTATTTAAACCTGAGGACACACAGTCCCGGACACCTAGTCCTGAACACGTAGCTTAGGACACCCGGTCCTCACTGTATTCCCCTTGAGCTAAGGTCACACAGACCTCGCCCAATCACTCTGGCAAGTCTTCAAGGTAGACTCCCAAACCTTCACAGACTTCGTTCATCGGCGATCCACAATGACTCTTGGATGCTCAGAACGCGACGCCTAACCGGCTGGAGGATTCACAGTCCTCAAGTGTAATAAGTCTTCAGATCACACATACTGGAAGATTTAAGTGATTCCTAACACTCTTTGGCTCTGGGTAGTTAGGGGTTTATCCTCGCAAGGAATTCTCTTTCAAAGGCTTCGAGGTGGGTTGCTCTCAAACGACAAAAGCCATACTCTAACTCTGAGCAGCCAACCATTTATGGTTGTAGGGGGTGGGCTATTTATAGCCACTAGGCAACCCGACCTGATTTGTCCGAAATGACCCTGGGTCACTAAGGACCATAGTCTTCATGCGATGTCTTCTCTTGTCATAGTCTTCAATGTGAATGTCTTCATATACCACCTTTGAATCAATGTCTTCATACATTTTTAGGGGTCATCTCTGGTAGGAAAACCAAACCAATGAGGGACTTCTACCTGTGTTATCCTGCAATTCTCACAAACACATTAGTCCCTCAACTAGGTTTGTCGTCAATACTCCAAAACCAACTAGGGGTGGCACTAGATGCACTTACAATCTCCCCCTTTTTGGTGATTGATGACAAACTAGTTGAAGTTTTCAACGGGGAATATAATATGTGAAATTGTAAAGGATAAGGAATTGTCTTCATAAGTTGCAAGGGCTCCCCCTGAAGATGTGCATATAAGTAATTTGCTTTTGGAATGCGAATGCACATGGCAGGTTGTACTTGTGGAGATCCTCTTCAAACTTATGATGACAATTCTTTATGCATGTGAATGTATGTGAAGATAATGACATGCATAATGGAAAGTGGACATCTACAAAATGATCTAAGTGCAGAATTTATCGTCGCACATGCGAAATTTATCATCGCATCACAAAGTAGCAAATAAGTAGCAGACGACCATCGAGTTTAGGTGTTACAACTCAAAGAACCAAATGTATCAAAACGAGAGTTGTAAACACTAAGAAAAATATAAAGCAACCGCCCATGTGGACCCGCTTGAAGACCATCGAACTCATATGCTTCTCCCCCTTTTGTCAGTAAGGACCAAAAAGGTTGAATACATAGAGCATCTACTCGTTCCCATGAAGAGTAGGTGAAGTATCAGGGTCGTCGGTGGTGTTCGGCGGTGCAGAAGAACTGGGAGCAGTGTCGAAGCGTGCTGAAGGAGGGGGCGGTGAAGTAGCATCGTCTTCGTCCTCGATCACTCTGGCATGCACAGTTGCTGCAGAGGAAGAGAACTCAAAGTCTTCAAGAGATGGAGTTCGTCGCAGCACTGCCCTTCGAAGGAGGTGTGGAGTCAAACTTGAAGCATTCAAAGAAGCCATCCTCTTGAAGATCATCTTCAGAGCACATAAGCGTCAGCCCTTTCCATGTGCGTCGAGAGGTTTCATGGGCAACAAAGGCATTCTTGGTGGCAAGATTGCGAATGCGGTTAACATCCACCAAGAGGCTTTGCATTTGGCGCTTCAGCCAGTCATGATGCCTATCCTATTTCTGATGAAGAGCCACCAGAAGCTCTCGGTCATTGAGAACACGAGATCGCTTCTTGGGTCGTTGGGAAATAGTGCTTTCGGTGGCTTCAGTGAGGGCACAATGAGGTGCACGTGTAGTTCCAGCCAGAGGATAAACACGAGTGACTGCTTCAACTCCTTCAATGTTCTGAGAGAAACTTTGATGCTCCGCATTCTGAAGACTAAGAGGCTCCTTGGCAGGCTTGGGATAAATGGCTTCAACGGACATATCCACATCAGGCAGAAAGATCCGATGATTGCGAGCAGATGGCTGATATGAGATAGCGGAGTGGAGTTTAGTCAGCCGCATTATCCATGGAGCGTAGAACTTCAAGCCAAAAAGATCAGAGCCTGATGCAGCAAGTTGGCAGATGAAGAAGTCTTGTGCATTGAAGCATTTGCCATGAAGAATATAGAAGACCAAAGTCTTCATTGCACCTTCCAGCTTGGCATGTGGAGAATGTCCTTTGATGGGCTAGAGAGTTCGCCTTATGATGTGATAGATAGTCCTTGGCAGATACTCAAGGTCTTCAACAAAGAACTCCTTAGGATATGCAGCATCTTGTGGCAAGGGCTTCGTCATACTGAGCATCTGACTCATGTTAGGCTTCTGAAAGATGCTCTCCATAGCTTCATTGTGAAGCTGACAGCCAGGTTCATAGAGATCGCCATGAGTGGGCAGACCAGTGAGCTCAATGATATCAAAGGCTTTGGCTTCGTGATGAACATTACCTGTCATCCACTCCAGGACCCAACTCTTCGGATCTCTGTTGTACCCACGGATGTGAAGTGTGGCATAGAATTGGAGCAGCAACTCTTCATTCCAGTGCTCTTGGTCGGTGACAAACGGCAACAATCCAACCTCTTTGAAGAAATCCAGAGCTTCTTCCAGACAGGGCAGACTAGCTATTGCTTCGATGTCAAGACGCTTATGTGGGAAGATGCGACGTTGATTGTACAGAATGCAGGAGTAATAGCTTCGCTGCGGATAGCTCTAGAACCGATCAGAAGATATTCTTTCCCTTGAGTAGGGGTTCTTGGAGCTATTGAAGAAAGTATTGTCTGCTTTGAAGCAGTTGACATTGAAGGATCCAGGTGCTGATGCAGGACCTGGAAACCTGGGCAACCTTGGAATTGGCTTCTGTACCCGAGGCCTATGCTCAACATGATAGTCAAACTAAGGACCAGCAGCAGGCGCAGGAACAGAAGCAGTAGCATCATTGGCTTCGCTGACTTCTGGTTCTTGGGTTGGTGTAGGCTCCACATTTGCTTCAGCCATGACAGCGCCAGCATTGGTGTTGGTGGTGGCAGCCTCAAGATTTTCTACCTCCACTTGATGAGCTGGAGGGTCGGGCACAGACACGTTCTCCGCGAGAACAGCTTTGTCAGTAGTTGGGGGAGTGGGGACACGTTCTTCTTCTTGGGTGTCATCGGCTGATGCAGCGGGAATGTCTTCAGCAGCTTTAGCTTTAGATTCAGAGACTGGAGGCCTTGGTCCTTTGCGAAGCCTGCGTAACGCTGGCGACACTTTTGTAGAAGGAGTTGGTTGGGCCTCAAGGTCATCTTCTTCTTGTTCTTGTGGGTGATCAGCCCATGATGCATCCTAAGCCATTGGCGTCAGAGGACGACCAATGCTGATGAGTTCGCTGTGCGTAAGCACAGGCGATGATACCTGTTGGTGCTGGATCTGAGGAAGAACTGCATCATCTTCACCATGGTCATGGTGACCAATGTCTTCAGCAGCAGTGGGATCATCTGCTGGAATGTCTTCAGCTTCATAAGCCTTTGTGGAAGCAGGCTCATGAACAGTCAGTTGGCACTCTTGATGTTCAGCGGCAGGGCGAACCATGGAGATGGGTTCAACAATTAAGGGCTCTGTGGGAGCAGCCCGTTCCTTCTTGGTCTTCCGCTTCTTCTTGGAGGGAGCAGCATCAGAGGCTTCAGAATGTTTCCTTTTTCTAGCTTCAGCCTCAGCAGTCCTCGTCTTCTTCAGTTCTGAAGTGGTTGACCCGGCCTTTGGCTTCGAGCCAGTCATGCTAGTTGGGAAGACAATGGGATCTGCTTCCTGCCTTGGTGCGTTGGGTTCGGCCACAGTGGGCTTCTTCTTCTGCTTTGCAGCCATCCTGGGATCAATGCCCGGACGCCCAAGGGCCTTGCGCTTCTTAGCCTCGTTGTAGCCTTGCACACACTTGTCTGCCAAGCTCTTCATGCGCTCACGAGAACCCTGAGCTTCTGCACGTTTCTTGAGAAAGGCTTCTTTGAGCTCGTGCAGCATAATCTTGAAGTTTTTCACCTCTTGCACGCTGAGCTTGGCCATATGCTTCTTGAACTGAGCTTTCTCAAAGTCAATCTTTTGCTTCAGTTCGACGATGCGCTGAGCTAGAGCTAGCTCTGAAGCAATGGCCCCATGGAAGGCGACACTAAGGCCAATTGGAAGTTGCAGATCTTCGAAGCTGAGGTTGGGCGTGTCAAACCACTCATCAATGAAGTTGTGGATGATTGCCACGTCAAAGAGAGGCAGATCATTGAAGATTTCTGCTTCTTCTTTGCTCTTGATCTGTTGCTCAAGAGCGTCATCTACAAGATCTTCATCACTGGACAGATCAATGGCATCATTGCGCAGAATAGCAGCAGCAGTCAGTTCTTGGCCAGTGTGTGGCAGAGGCATCTTGACTTTCTGGGGCTTGGAGATGCGTGACAAATCTTCAGACTACACACTGTCTTCAAGAGGTGCAGTAGCCAGTGGCTTCGCCCGTGAGATTTTTGGTGCAAAGGCAGGCTTTGAAGCTTTAGGCTGCTTCAACTTCTTTGGCTTCGGCGCTGCAGGCGCTTCATCTGATTCAGCGTCATCTGCAGGCTCATTCACGGCTATCCCTTGAACCACGATATGAGTGATGAGACCTTCCAAGTTGTAGAAGGGCCCAAGAAGATTGGGTTCAGCTTCACGAGTTCCATCGGCACGGGGAGCAGAGGGACCAGGGTTGAAGTCTAATCGCAAAGTCTTTTTGTTCTGCTTCGCTGAGTTCTTGGCAAACTGGAAGTTGCGCTTGAACAGATTGTCGTCATGACACCATAGTAGTGACGATGGGTGTGCATCTGCAGGCTGTGGTCCACGGACCATGCAGGGATAGAAGCCTTGTTCAATGGCTTCTTCTCTGGACCTGGGTTGAAGATTCTTGTATAGGATGTCTCCCCACGGTCGCTTGATGGCATTTTTCTCAGCATATTCCTGGGTCACAAACCGGTATTTGAACCATTGTTCTGCCCAATATCTTCGAATCCATTGGATTCGGGTCTTGCGCTGATTGTAATCCTCTTCAGGATCTGTCTTGTAAAGCTCTGAGAGGTCATCAGGCAAATCTCTTGATGTTCCCCCACGACGCTTTCTGTCACCCTTCCTTGTTGATTTTTCTGAAGCCATGAACTTTAAACTGAAAGGCTTCAATATGTTCAAAGGCTTCAAAGGTTTTCGCTTGCTGGACAAACAGGAACTGGCTTCGGGAGAATTTATGTGATACTGTAAGAATTTTGCAAATGAATGCAGACTATGAGAACCAAGGATTCTCCCACGGACATGTACCTGTGACAGCATTAAGGTGCGAGGGAAGGGGAAGAGGTCATATGCATTCTCAGAAGATTTTGAAGATAAATCAGTTTAGAAGACATTGACCTCATCGTGCGAAGACATTCACTCATAGATAAGGAGTTGGTTCCAGATTTGTACGAATCCACGGATCAGTACAAGTGAGGAATCTAACTACTTTGTGAAGCATAAGTGAATATACTAGGCATATTATGAGATGCAGTATGCAGTGGATCCAACATGTGTGAACAAAAACAACTTGTGGTAGAAAGTGACGAATCTGTAGGATCAAAGGGGCCGTAAAAAGGAGGTTTTTATTTACCACACAAGGAACTGCTAGACGGAGTGGAAGAGGAGGCCGAGCAGTTCGATCGTCCGTGCCCTAACTTGGCGACGGAGGACACCTACGGCGACGGCGGAGAAGACAATGTCCGCGGTCGGTGTGAAGACGGCGTCGGAGAGGTTGCGGCAGCTAAGCGCTTCGTCGCCGGCGTCGTCGAGGGCTAGCGGTGGCGCTAGGGTTCGTGCGAGAGTGGAAGAAGAGATAATGACTGTGGTGTGGCGTGTATTTATAGGGACAGGGGCGGCTCAGTGTTATTACACAGGTGCCCCTGGCGATTCACATCTGAGGAACAGGTGGCCATCATGCAGCATATCGGAGGTTGTTCCATGTCCCACGCACGCCTGGATTGTCGGGTGGTCGTTCCCACTTCTCCGGGTTTCAGGTGAAGGAATTAGCATTGAAAGCAGACTTAATGTTTGTCTCTATATCTTCTGCTGACAAGGACACAGAGAAGACATTTGACAGTTTCAAGAGAATGCATATGATTTGGAGAGATAGAGTTTGAGATAGAAAGCATAGAGAGGTTAGGGTCCGATCACATTCACTTAGTTCAAAAGATTCAACAAGAAGACATAGCTATAAGTGAATGCTCTAGAGGATAGAACACTAGTATATATATAATCAACATACTGAAGATAATCTTGAAGACATGTTGAGATTGAAGCCATACCAAATGTGAATACATAGCAAATGTAACGCCATGAGTGAAACACTTCAAACAGAACATTTGGTGGCGGCGTTACCCACCGTATAGGAAGTATTAGACCCAAACACGGCGCACAATTATCGTGGCGCTCCGAAGTCAAATTCCTCATTAATGTATTCACACTTAGAATGCATGTCTTCATTGATAGAAGATATACTTTACTTCGTGTGTTGCACATCTAAATCATCAATATGCATAAGTGTTAGGATGTGTGCCTGATCATAGGACATTTGAGGATTCCAAGATATTTAGCTCACACCGTCACTTGCAAAATCTCTTCTCATCCAAGGGCTTGGTGAAGATATCTGCCAATTGCTCTTCAGTGTTGACGTGTATGATATCAATATCTTCCTTCACAACATGATCTCTGAGAAAGTGATGACGAATCTCAATGTGCTTTGTCTTCGAGTGCTGAACTGGGTTGTTGGCAATCTTGATGGTGCTTTCGTTGTCGCAGTAGAGTGGCACTTGCTTCAGATGAATGCCATAGTCTTTGAGTGTTTGCTTCATCCACAGAAGCTGAGCGCAGCAAGATCCAGCAGCAATGTATTCAGATTCAGCAGTGGAGAGAGATACACAGTTCTGCTTCTTTGAAGACTAACATACAAGTGATCATCCTAGAAAATGACATGTGCCTGATGTAGACTTGTGATCCACCTTGTCACCAGCATAATCAGCATCTGAGAATCCAACTAGATCAAACTCTGAGCCCTTTGGATACTATAATCCTAGAGTTGGGGTGTAAGCCAAATATCGAAGAATTCGCTTCACAGCTAAGTGATGCGATTCCTTTGGTGCCACTTGGAATCGAGCACACATGCAAACACTAAGCATAATATCTGGCCTAGATGCACATAGATAAAGTAAAGAACCAATCATGGAGTGGTATACCTTTTGATCAAACTCTTTACCATTGTCGTCGGGACCCAGATGATGTTTGGCTGGCATTGGCGTCGTGAAGCCTTTGCAGTCTTGCATACCGAACTTCTTCAGGCAATCTTTGAGATACTTCTCTTGAGATATAAAGATGCCATTGCGTTGCTGTCATATTTGAAGACCAAGGAAGAACTTCAGCTCTCCCATCATGGACATCTGGTATTGCTCTTGCATCATATATCCAAATTCTTCATTGTATTTCTGATTGGTGCAGCCGAAGATAATGTCATCCACATATATTTGGCACACAAACAGTTCACCATCATATGTCTTCGTGAAGAGAGTGGGGTCGAGGGAACCAGGTGTGAAGCCTTTGCTCTTCAGGAAGTGTTTGAGTGTGTCATACCAAGCCCGAGGGGCTTGTTTGAGGCCATACAGTGCCTTGTTGAGCTTGTATACCATGTCAGGATGTTTTGGATCTTCAAAGCCAGGCGGTTGTGCAACATACACTTCTTCTTCAATCTTGCCATTGAGAAATGCGCTCTTCACATCCATTTGATATAGAAGTATGTTATGATGATTTGCATAGGCCAGCAGTATGCGTATGGCTTCAAGTCGAGCAACGGGAGCAAATGTTTCATCGAAGTCAATCCCTTCCACTTGAGTATATCCTTGAGCAACGAGACGAGCTTTGTTTCTGACAACTTGACCATGCTCATCTTGGTTGTTGTGGTATATCCATTTGGTGCCTATTATATTGTGCTTCCGAGGATCAGGACGCTTAACCAGTTCCCATACATTATTCAGCTCAAACTGTTGAAGCTCTTCTTGCATAGCTTGAATCCATTCAGGTTCCATGAAGGCTTCTTCAACTTTCTTGGGTTCTGTTATTGAGACGAATGCGAAGTGCCCACAGAAATTTGCTAGCTGTGTTGCCCTTGAACGAGTGAGCGGACCAGGTGCATTGATGCTATCAATTATTCTCTCAATCTGCACTTCATTTGCAACACGAGGATGTATAGGGCAAAGATTTTGTTCTTGCTGATCATTGTCATTGTTAGAGGGATTGTCTTCAGGCTGAGCATTGTCTTCAGGTTGATCAGGTGCGGAGATGATAAGTTCCTCTTCAGATTGAGCTTCAGAGCGT
>NC_053026.1:607849827-607872423 GCF_003073215.2 Triticum urartu | reverse complement strand
ACGAGAGAGATGACGAAGCGACGAGTACCTTTCATTGGAGAGATGCGGAGGTAAACATGATCTCCGTTCTCGAAAGCCAAATCATGGTGCTTACTATCATAGTAGCTCTTCTGGCGCGATTGCGCTGCTTTGAGGTTATCTCGAATGACTTTGCACATTTCCTCTACCTCCGTGATTAAGTCATTTCCCAGAAGTTGACGTTCACCGGTTTCAGACCAGTTGAGAGGGGTACGGCACTTCCTGCCATACAGAATTTCGAATGGGGCCTTGCCCGAACTTGCTTGAAAACTGTTGTTGTAGGAGAATTCAGCATATGGAAGACAATCTTCCCACTTCATGCCGAAGGAGATCACACAAGCCCTGAACATATCTTCAAGAATCTGATTGACACGCTCGACTTGACCGCTAGTTTGAGGATGGAAAGCTGTGCTGAAGCGGATGTTGTTTCCCATGGCCTTCTGAAAAGACTCCCAAAACTTGGAGGTAAAGATGCTGCCACGGTCTGAAGAGATCACCTATGGAATACCATGCAGAGAGAC
This sequence comes from Triticum urartu, assembly GCF_003073215.2. Lineage (NCBI taxonomy): Eukaryota > Viridiplantae > Streptophyta > Magnoliopsida > Poales > Poaceae > Triticum > Triticum urartu. The sequence goes on along the minus strand of NC_053026.1, from coordinate 607,871,884 downwards.
AATCCAAGAGGTATAGAGGTCCGCCAATTGAGCTGCAGTGATAGACTCTTTGATAGGCAGAAAGTGAGCCACTTTAGTGAGTTTGTCGATGACAACGAATATAGCATCATTGCCACCCTTGGACTTTGGAAACCCAGTCACGAAGTCCATCTCAATGTGGTTAAACTTCCATTCTGGAATGGCAAGAGGTTGGAGGAGACCAGCTAGCCTTTGGTGTTCTGCCTTCACTCTTCTGCAGACATCACACTCATTCACGAACTGAGCAATCTCGCGCTTCATTCGAGTCCACCAATAAGCCTGCTTGAGGTCCTGATACATCTTCGTACTCCCAGGTTGGATGGAGAGGAGTGAATTGTGAGCCTCGTTCATGATTACTTTACAAAGATCACCTTTGGGCACAACAATACGGTCCTCGAAGAAGAGAGTATCCTTGTCATCAAGGCGGTAGCACTTGTACTTGGGTTGGCTCTTGGCAATCCCAATTTTCACCTTCTTCACCATAGCATCAAGAAGTTGCGCCTCGCGAATCTGGTCTTCCAAGGTAGGAGAGACTTGAAGGTTGGCGAGGAAACCTAGAGGAACAACTTGCAGATTGAGTTTGCAGAAAGCTTCACAAAGCTTGGGTTGGTAAGGCTTGAGAATCAGACTGTTGCAATACGCCTTCCTGCTCAAAGCGTCAGCAATCACATTGGCCTTGCCTGGAGTATACTCGATACTCGGATTATACTCTTGAATTATTTCGACCCACCGAGTGTGTCTGAGGTTGAGATTAGGCTAAGTGAATATGTACTTGAGACTCTTGTGGTCAGTGAAGATGTCCACTTTTCTTCCCAATAAGAGATGTCTCCAAGTCAAAAGAGCATGCACAACTGCCGCCAACTCGAGGTCATGAGTGGGGTAGTTCTTCTCGTTGGGCTTCAAATGGCGAGAGGTATAAGCCACAACTTTCTTCTCTTGCATCAACACTGCACCAAGACCTTGAAGAGAGGCATCGCAGAAGACCTCGAACGGTTTGGATTCATCAGGAGGAGTCAAAACTGGAGCAGTGACCAATTTCTCTTTCAAAGTGTTGAAAGCGATGTCACATTCCGAAGACCAAACGTACTTGACGTGCTTTTGGAGAAGGTTTGAAAGAGGCTTCGCGATCTTTGAAAAATTCTCAACGAACCTTCGACAATAGCTTGCGAGACCGAGGAAGCTACGGAGTTGCTTCACGTTCTGAGGTGGTTCCCAATTCACAATTGCGGACACCTTCTCGGGATTCACCGGAATGCCCTTGGCAGAGATGATATGCCCAAGATAAAGAACCTCATCGAGCCAAAAGTCGCACTTTGAGAACTTGGCGTAGAACTGATGTTCCCTGAGCTTATCGAGCACCAAACGCAAGTGCTTGGCATGATCTTCATTGTTCTTCGAAAAGACCAGGATGTCGTCGAGATAGACCAAAACAAAGTCATTTGTGTAGGCATTGAAGATGAAGTTCATCATGCGAGAGAAAGTCGGAGGAGCGTTGACGAGGCCAAAAGACATGACGGTGTATTCATATGAACCATAGCTTGTCCTGAAGGCCGTCTTGGGAATATCTTGCTCACGGATTCGGATCTGGTGATAACCCATACGGAGATCAATCTTGGAGAATACTTGGGCACCTTTGAGTTGTTCGAACAGCTCATTGATGTTGGGAACTGGGTACTTGTTCTTGATAGTCTTCTTGTTCAATGGACGGTAGTCAACACAAAGTCGGTCCGTTCCATCCTTCTTCACAAAGAGTACACTACAACCCCATGGAGAGGAATTAGGTCGGATGAGACCGATTTGCTCTTGAATATCGAGTTGCTTCTTCAGCTCCTTCAACTCTTCAGGTCCGAGCTTGTAAGGACGCTTGCAAACCGGTTCTGTGCCAGGCTCAAGATCGATGACGAATTCAACTGGCCGGTGCGGAGGCATTCCTGGAAGCTCTTCTGGAAAGACGTCTTGATATTCGCAAACGACTAGAATTTGCGAGATGGCATCTAGTTCACCCTTCTTGTCGTGGTTTTGTCACGGCAGATGTCCTAGAGAAAGGACTTAGTCGTGGAGCCATCGCGACGGGTTAGCTTGAAGGGGTTAAAGCGGACACAGGGACGCAAGAGAGTTTATACTAGTTCGGCCCCTTCGATGAAGGTAAAAGCCTACGTCTAGTTGTGATGGAATTGATGGGGTTTCGATGACTAGGGAGCAAACAAGCTTCGCCTATGTCTCGAGTTGTTGTCTCCTTGAACCGCCGCCGGGTCGTCCCCTTATATACACGGGTGACGCCCGTCGGTTCACAGAGTCCCAACACCGGTCCATATTCGTATCCGGGTTGGTCTCTCCTTATTCCTAACTTACAATACAAGTTTATATACAAATGCCGGTTTACAGCTACAAGTCTAAAACCGACCACGGGCCTTAGGCCCTTGTCTGTCTTCTTGGGCTTTAGCACTCTTGAACTACTGATGAAGTTGACCCGGCCCAGATAGGCCGGTTTACGCCCAGCGGTAATATCCCCAACATTAGGCCCCAGATTGATTTGAACGGGTTCATGTCAATCCTTTAGCAAAAACTTCATCTTCAACATCTTCTCATAAATTGGTAAACCGCCATGATGTCATCTTCTCTGATTGCTGTAAACCGGAGTGACGTCACCTGTCATAACGAAGCTTATCCATTATGCTTCCTTGTTTAATAGATCCCGTGAAAATCGAGCGACAGCTCCGTTTACGTGGCCCCTTGATTGTCGCGCCTGACACATGTCCTTTTGCCTTATAAATAGGACCGAAGGGTCATTTCTTTTCTCCCCTTCGTGCCTTTCTTCTTCGTCTTCCTCGCGTCGCCAGCCTCGGAGCTCCGCCGCCGCCGTCAACTTCTGCACCAACCTTGGCCGCTGCATCAACCTGAACGCACCAGAGCACCGCGGCAACCTTCCGCGTCTTCCTCAACTCTGGTAAGCCTTCTGCTCTTCTCAACACAGATCTGTTCTAGGGTTTCGTGTTCTTGCAGTGTTCATCACCTGTTCGTGTTCATATACTAGCTCCTGGATGCATCTGTGAACCCCTGCTCTGTGTAGCGGTAGCTTTTAGTATCCGCCTTTAGTTTCATGCCCAAGACCATAGATCTCACATATATTTCTGCCCATTGATTCAATACTGTTCTGCTTTGAGCTTTTGAATATTTTTCTTATTTTCTGAACTTGCTTCAGATCCAACGCTGTAGAGAAATCTTGTGAAATCTGTTTCTGCATACTTATCCATCCGCAATCTCAGCTGTTTCAATGCTTAGATCAGGCGGTTTAACTTGTAGAAAAAATTGCCAAACCGGTATATACCATTAGTCCCCTTGTTGAACCGCCAGATGTTGTTGCTTCATAAAACTCCGGTTTAGATAGATCTGTCTCCGGTTTAACATTGCACATACCAATGTACCTTAATCAATGCATTTTTGAACCGGGATCATCTACCTTGTAGATTTCATCATGGCCAAGCAAGTATATGAGTGCAACTGGGTTCCTTCTCGCGTCACAGAGGCTCAACTGGACGATTTAGTCCTGATCGGCGCCTTAGGCAGCAAAGATACCATCCATTGGAGGGCTCCTGGCAAAGAATGCCCTCCCACACCTCAAGAAGGAGAGGTCGTCGTTTTCGTAGATCACTTAGCCCGGGGCTTTAAGCCGCCCGGTTCTAAATTTTACCGGGACGTTTTAGCCGATTTTCAACTCCATCCACAAGATACTGGCCCCAACTCTGTTACAAACATGTGTCACTTCCAAGTGCTCTGTGAGGCGTTCTTTCAAGAGGAGCCCACAGTGGAATTGTTCAGAGACTGTTTCCATCTAAACCGCCGTACTGAGTTTACTGACGGCTCCAATACGGAGTTGGGTGGCGTGGCGATTCAGAAAAGGAAAGAGGTCACATACCCTCACGCCAAACTGCACAGCCACCCCAAAGAGTGGAATCAAACATGGTTCTATTGCAAAGACACCTCCCCTGCTGGTGAAAATCCCTTGCCTGGCTTTCGTCCGGAGCGGCTCAGCAATACACACCCCTTTCCGCAAAGGTTGACTGCCCAGGAGAGAAGCAAATATGCTCCTCAACTGTCGAAGCTCAGAGCCTTTATGGCCAACGGTTTAACAGGGGTTGATCTCGCCCGCTGTTGGATATCATGGAGCATACTGCCCCTTAGTCAGCGCTCCGGTTTGATGTGCGAGTATACTGGCAGTGTTGATGACCCACTGCGACATTCCAACATCCAGCTCACCGATGAAGAAATCACAGAGGCTGTGAATAAGATGCTGAATGAACCGGAACACATCTGTGCTAAAACCGGCCTGCTTCCCTTCTGTGCCACCAACAAACCGCCAGCTGTAAGAGTTTGATTTTTCTTTTTGCTGAATCTGTTATTGATATATCTGGTCATTGTTTAATATCAGTGTCTGTGTAACCAGGGCAATGATCCGTTTTGGAGCAAGAAACTGCCGCAGGAGAAACCAGAAAAACCAGACAAACCGGAAAGAGCAACCCGGCAAAAGACTAAAGCTGTGAAGAAGACTGCCCACAGGAAAAGAACCACTGCATCCTCTAATCCGGCCCCTGATGATGATGTATAATCCGGACCTTGAGGTAGGCTTGACTCACTTGGCTTATTTTTCATGCGTCTTATTGATGATGATATTTGTCAGGATGATGCCGAAGCCAGCCATGCTGATGCTGCAGAGGTAATTATTCTCTCTTCCGATTCAGAACCTTTGCCTTCACTAAAAATCCGTCAGGCAAACCGGAAAGTTAAATTTTCTCATCCTCTTGCTTATTTGGATCCCAAATTTCTTATGAAGACCCAACAGCACGAAGCTCGTCGCACAACCCGGCACAGCGGCCAGGTAGTTACCTCCGCCGGTTTACCGAACAGTCCGGTTCGGAAACGCCGTTCAGAGGTCTCTAATTTGCTTGTCAGTGCTTGTCCTAAAGCGGGCTGCTTTCGTCAACCTCTTAATCCATCTGACTCTGATTACCAGGTTACTTCCCACTCATCCTCTGGCGAGTCATCGGCTACTCAGCTGCCACCGCTCAAAACGGTGCTTGGGTAAGCTATACTTATCATAATATTTGCAGCACATCGCCTTGGAACATATGCTGTATTTGATTTTGTTATTCCTTTCAGGGCCAAGCCTAGGCCAAGCAAGAAGGCTCGCCTGGACAAAGCGGCCGAAGAGGATGCCGTCCTTGAACCGGGCAAAACACCAGATCTTGAAGCGGCTATTCCTGAGGATATACCCAATGATCCACGCAGCAAGACGACGATCTTATTGCTGAAGAGAGACCTATTGATACCTCAAGTCCTGTCAATCAGCCCACAAGCTCCATCCGGATTGAGAAATCCACGGTCCAACAAAGCCTACTGACAAGCCAACAGCCCCAGTGCAAACCGGCGATACCAAGGATGATGAGGTTGTCATTACTGGCATTGGCCATACAGAGCCAAGCAATCCTGTCGCTTTGTCCAAACATTCTGCCAAGGAAGAATTTGCTGCCTTTGGCAAAGGCAAGTGGAATGCTGATCTGGCGACTTACGCTGCTCTGAACGCCCAAGATATCCATTCCGGCTACCTGAACCGGCTGTATACCAGTCGTGACTATGAAGCCGGTCTGGTTAATATGATGAAAGATAAATATGAGGTAACTTCCATATGCTCTTTCCTGCTTGTATGCTTCAATTCTTGCTGACTCTCCTAGCCCCCAAGGGCCGGTTTGTAATCTTCTTTCAAACCGGGACTTACTAATATAAATCTTAATGCTTTGAAATTCGCTGATGTAGCCCCCAAGGGCCGGTTCAACTTAGCGTAGTTAAACCGGGACTTTAAGTAATTGAGATTGCCGCATCAGAATATATACGAGCAAATAGCCATTAGCCCCCAAGTGCCAAGTTGAATACTTGTATTGATCTTGGGACTTTGTAAGCAATTGAAAGATGAAGATCGAATATGCATTAGCCCCCAAGTGCCAAGTGCATAACTTGTTATGTGGTTGGTACTTCAATCCTTGTACCGTTTTGCTGAATCATATAACTGTCTGCATGCAGGCTGAGCTGAAGACGAAAGAAAGCCAAGTCGCCGATCTCCAAGATAATCTGAAATCCCAACAAGCTGAAACCTCCGAAGAAAAAGAGGAATTAGCCAGCGCTTTAAGCGCCATGGAACAGCTTAAGGAGAACTTCAATAAGAAGCGGGCGGATTGGGCCACTGAAAAATCCGCTTTAATCAAATGAGCAGAAGATGTCGAGGCTGCACTAAAACCAGTGGCGGATGAACTGACCAGCATAAAGCGTCACGTGCATGCCATGACCACTGCTATCTTTGGAAGCCGGTTTGACTTCTGAACTGATTCTGCCGTCTTACAGAGCTGCGGTTGTAACACCCTTTATGATATCAAGGGACATGCATTGGTCCACTTGGGGTCAGATGTGCGAAGAAAATTGAAAGCCGCCTATACGTTGGTCGAACAACTATACACTGGTGCACAGCGACCATCTGTACTGCATCCCACAACAAGCGGCGCCCACCTTGATTCAGGACACTCTGATGAAACTGTCGGGGCTTCCTGCCGGGTTGAAGAGCTGAAGAAATCTACGCTCGAACCGGTGCGATCAATGCCTTAATGCGGCAAAAGCTTGGGCCGGATTTGTGATCCTATTTGAAGCGCCTCAGCTATCCCAGCTGAAGGAAGACGGGTCAGAGTTTGTGAAGCGGGATCTGCGAGCAATAACCGGGAGGTGCGTCCGCTAGCTTGTCAAATTGGCTGGAAGAAGCCAGACTTGTCTCATTATCAGCCCAATATGACAATCAAAACAAGCGAATAGCTGCAACCAATTTCATGAAGCGGAATCTTATCCCTCCAATCCGTAAGCCATACTTACGCTCCCGATATGGACCCGTCGTGCCTGATTCCATGATGAAGCTGTTTTTTCAAGCATTAATGGGAATCGACTGGACAACTGTTGATTTCCAGCCGCTGGGTAGAGAAACTGAAGCTGAAGCGGCGCAGGATGACCCACAACCATCAGGCCAGGCTGGTGACCAAGCTTGAACCGGAAGCCGGTTTAAAACTGCTTCTCCTTTGCGAAAAAAAATGATCTTATTGATGGGCACCGTGTTGCCTTGTAATAGGCTAGCTGATACTTTTGATGTTGATATGCCTTCGTGCATAATCGCTGCCACTTGCTCTTCCTTTGGGTGATGAACTTTCCAAAGTACTTTCTGCAATAAAAAATCTTCAAGTGCCACCGCGGTTGTACCGTCAGGCGGAATATGATGTCTTATATGAAATCAAAACATCCGATTTTAAGTATATGACCAAATTTTTGAGATACATAATACCTGCCATCGTTGAGCGTGAAGTTGGCTTGGCCAATCTTGAAGCGGAGTTTTATAAACCCACACTGTTGGAGGAGATAGCAGCTCCTATATATATGATGCCGGTTTACCATGTAAACCGTGCCGGGTTATAATAAACACCGTGTTACTCCATAATAGGATGTTAACAAAAAATCAAACCGGGCAAATAGTCTCCGGATTGAAAAATGAACCGTGTTCCGTCAATTGACAGGAACCGGTTGAAAACTTTGTCGGTTTAAAAAACGCAATAAAAGAAAGAAATACTTTCAAAGAAAAGTGTGAAGCAAAGCAATGACAAAACCGTTTGCAAAAAAAAGGTTTATTTGAGCTGATCAGATGGCGTTACCATGGCCGAACACGACCAAGCTCCCGATAGGTGTAACTATGGTTCTAGTCAGCCAGGTCCCAAATGAAACCGTGGCATTTATGCCGATCAAGTGGCATGGCAATGGTTCGGGTTCGACCAAGCCCCCAAGTGATTCTGTGGCCTTAGGCCGATCAAGAGGCATGACTGGTTCAGACGTGACCAAGTCCCCAAGTGATCTGGTGGCTCTCGCCTATCAAGAGGTATTGCATTGGTTCGGACACGACCAAACCCAAGTGATATAACATGATGCTTTTAAAAAGCTAACTCAAGGGGTAAACCGGAGGCCGCTTTAGAACAACTCCGTGTAACCACACATGATGTAAAAGAACAGATACCCCGCTTTAGCTGAGGTTCCGGTTTATTATATTTAATCATAATATATACATCGTCGTAATATGTACATAAGTAGAGCCAATGGCTCAGGTATAGTAAGGCCGAAGATGAGCTATGTTCCACGGCCTGTTGGTCTCCTCCTCTGATGTACGTGAGTCCTTATGCTCTCGAATATCGATCAGATAGTATGACCCGTTGTGCAGATTCTTGCTGACCACGAAAGGCCCCTCCCAAGGTGGGGATAGCTTATGCATATCAGTCTGATCTTGGATGAGCCGAAGCACCAAATCTCCTTCCTGAAAGGTTCTGGTTCTGACTCGGCGACTGTGATAACGACAAGATCCTGTTGGTAAATCGCCGAGCGGACTGCTATGTCACGTTCTTCATCCAACAGGTCCAAAGCGTCTTGCCGTGCTATCTCGTTGTCCAGCTTCAACATAAGCCGCCACACGAGGTGAGTCATGACGATATCACTTGGGAGAACCGCCTCCTCTCCGTAGACCATGAAGAACGGCGTGTATCCTGTTGATCTGTTGGGTGTAGTATTGATGCTCCATAACACAGATGGTAACTCTTCTACCCAACAACCCGGTGTTCTCTGCAAAGGAACCATAGCCGGGGCTTGATGCCTCTCAAGATCTCTTGATTAGCTCTTTCTGCTTGACCATTGGACTGTGGGTGTGCCACTGATGAAACGTCGAGCCGGATGTGCTCCCGTTCACAGAACTCCTTCATGGCACCTTTGGACAAATTGGTACCATTATCTGTGATGATACTGTGTGGAAAGCCAAACCGGAAAATCACCTTTTTTGATGAACTGAACCGCCGTGGCCGCATCACACTTGCTAACAGGTTCTCTCCACCCACTTTGTAAACTTGTCAACCGCCACCAGGAGGTGGGTCTTCTTATCTTTGGACCTTTTGAAAGGCCCAACCATATCCAGCCCCCAAGTCGCAAACGGCCAAGTAATTGGAATCATTCTCAATTCTTGAGCCGGTCACATGAGCACGTCTTGAAAACTTTTGGCAACCATCACATCGTCTGACCAGATCCTCCGCATCAGCATGAGCAGTTAACCAATAGAAGCCATGGCGAAACGCTTTAGCCACCAGAGATTTTGAACCGGCGTGGTGACCACAATCTCCTTCGTGGATCTCACGCAAAATTTCACGGCCTTCTTCAGGAGACACACAGCATTGAAACGCCCCTGACACACTGCAATGATGCAACTCGCCGATAATAGTCATGGACTTGGATCGCCGGATTATCTGTCGCCAGAGTCTCATCCTCTGGTAACTCGCCCCGGTTCTTGTACGCCAGGTAAGGAAGCGTCCAATCCGGAATAACATGAAGAGCTGCCACCAATTGAGCCTCCGGATCAGGAATAGCCAAATCCTCTTCACCAGGGATCTTGACCGACGGGTTGTGCAGCACATCCAGAAAAACATTGGGCGGACCGGTTTGCGCTGAGAGCCCAGCCGGCTTAAAGCGTCCGCCGCTTCATTTTCCGCCGGTCCACGTGGTCCACCTGATAGCCTTTGAAAATGACCTGCAACAATATCCACCTCACGACGATATGCTGCCATGAGTGGGTCCTTGGAGTCCCAAGTGCCAGACACCTGCTTGAGCCACGAGTCCGAGTCACCGAAGCACTTAACTCGACCTAGATTCATCTCCTTAGCCATCCGGAGACCATGGAGCAAGGCTTCATACTCAGCTGCATTGTTAGTACAAGGGAACATTAAGCGGAACGAACAATAAACTTATCACCTCGTGGGGAAGTTAATACGACTCCAGCCCCCGAGCCTTCCAATTGCCTGGATCCGTCAAAATGGATGGTCCAATATGTGTGATCCGGCTTTTCTTCAGGTGCTTGCATTCCGTCCAATCATTGATGAAATCAACAAGTGCTTGAGACTTAACCGCCGTCCGAGGCACATACTTCAAACGTGCCGCCAAGCTCTATAGCCCACTTGGCAATCCGGCCAGTTGCTTCCCGGTTCTGGATGATATCCCCCAAAGGAGCAGAACTGACCACCGTAATTGGGTGCCCTTGGAAGTATTGTTTAAGCTTCCGGCTTGCCATAAAAACTCCATACACCAGCTTCTGCCAATGCGGATACCTTTGCTTGGACTCAATGAGTACCTCGCTGATATAATAGACTGGACGTTGAACCGGATGCTCCTTACCTGCCTCCTTTCGCTCCACCACAATAGCCACGCTGACCCCGAGCATTAGCAGCAACATATAGCAGTAACGGCTCCTTGTCAATGGGAGCGGCGAGCACAGGCGGATTGCCAATTGCCGCTTTAAGTCCTCAAATGCTTCATCAGCAGCGGAACTCCAGACGAAATTGATCCGTCTTCTTCAACATCTGATACAAAGGGATTGCCTTCTCACCAAGGGCGACTGATAAACCGGCTTAATGCGCAATCCGGCCTGCCAGGCGTTGAACATCATTGATACACTTCGGTTTAGCCAGGGAGGTGATGGCTGTATCTTCTCCGGATTAGCCTCAATTCCCCTGTTGGACACCAGAAAACCCAATAACTTGCCCCGGTACACCAAAGACACACTTGTCCGGATTAAGCATCATCTTGTATCCTCAGGTTATCAAAGGTTTCCTTCAAATCATCAATCAGAGTCTCCTTCTCCCTGGATTTAACCACGATATCATCCACGTAAGCATGTACATTACGGCCAATCTGCTTGTGAAGACAATTTTGTACACACCGTTGATAAGTTGCCTGGGCACTCTTGAGCCCAAAGGGCATAGACACATAGCAGAAGGCTCCAAAGGGAGTTATGAATGCCGTCTTCTCCTGGTCCTTAACTGCCATTTTGATCTGATGATAGCCAGAATATGCATCCAAAAAACTTAAACGCTCACAACCCGCCGTAGCATCAATAATTGATCAATACGAGGGAGGGCAAAAGGATCTGCTGGACAAGCCTTATTAAGATCTGTGTAATCCACACACATGCGCCAGGTGCCGTTTTTCTTAAGGACCAGCACCGGATTGGCAAGCCACTCAGGGTGAAAAACTTCAACAATAAAGCCAGCTGCTAAGAGCCTGGCTACCTCTTCTCCAATCGCCTTGCGTCTTTCTTCGTTAAACCGGCGGAGGAACTGTTTCACCGGTTTATTTAGGATCCACATTAAGGGTGTGCTCAGCGAGTTGCCTCGGTACACCTGGCATGTCAGAGGGCTTCCATGCAAAAATGTCCCGATTCTCACGGATGAACTCGATGAGCGTGCTTTCCTATTTCGGATCCAAGTTGGCACTGATGCTGAACTGCTTGGACGAATCACCAGGTACGAAGTCAACAAGCTTAGTTTCTGCTGCCGATTTGAACTTCAGGGCCGGATCATGCTCCGTAGTTGGCTTCTTTAATGGAGTCATGTCCGCCGGATCAACATTGTCCTTATAATACTTCAGCTCCTCGGTGGCACAAACCGACTCTGCATAGGCCGCATCTCCTTCCTCGCACTCCAAAGCGATTTTGCGCTTCCGTGAACCGTTATTGTCCCCTTGTGACCCGGCATCTTGAGCTGCAAATACACATAACAGGGTCTCATAAACTTGGCGTAGGCCGGTCGCCCAAACAGGGCGTGATATGGACTTTGGATTTTCACCACTTCAAACGTCAATGTCTCCGACCTGGAATCATGATCATCCCCAAAGGCCACTTCCAGAGCTATCTTACCAATGATATGCTGATTGCCAGGTACTACACCGTGGAACACCGTATTAGACGGTTTGAGATTTTTATCTGTTAGTCCCATACGACGGAAGGTCTCATAGTACAAGATATTAATGCTGCTCCCTCCATCCATGAGCACTTTGGTGAACTTGTAACCTCCCACCTGAGGCGCCACCACCAGAGCCAACTGACCCGGATTATCAACCTGGGGAGGGTGATCCTCTCTGCTCCATATGATTGGCTGTTCAGACCAGCGTAGATAACGGGGCACGGCCGGTTCAACAGAGTTGACTGCCCGCTTCTGAACCTTCCGGTCTCGCTTGTCCAAGCTAGTGGTGAAGACATGGTACTGCCCAGTATTCAACTGCTTTGGGTTGCTCTGGTAACGTGACTGTTGCTGCTGTTGGTTGTAGCCACTCTGGTTGTTCTGACTATTTTGATTATTATGTCCGTCCGGATTACCGTTAAATCCTGAACCGGAATTTCCTCCACCATAACCCGGCCCGGACCCTGAGCCACCGCCGGAGCTGTGATCATACCGGAAAGCATTAGAATTCTTGAACTCCTGCATAATGAAGCAATCCTTCCAAAGGTGGTTTGCTGGCGCCTCCTTCATCCCATGTCTTGGATAGGGCTGGCTCAGTAGATAGTTTAGGCGGTCCAGGTTAGGGTTGGGTGCCCCAATGCGATTTTTCGGTTTACCCTTGCGTCGCTGGCCATTGTCCTGCGTGTTGGTATTACCACAAAGTCCATGTTAGCATCCGCTTTACGCTTGCCTCCACCACCATTGCCTGCCCAGTGATGCTGCTGACCTTTGGAGTTGCTGTTCCTCTTTCCCTTCCCTGCCTTGTCATCATCAGATTCGGGATCCTTGGTACTATCAGAATCAGCATACTTTACCAAAGCAGCCATGAGGGTCCATGTCAGTGCAATGACTTCATCCGTCCCAACTTCAGCTTTAGGGGCCCAAACCGGCAGTTGCCTTCTAGGGTTAATACAGCGGTGTCAGCGTTGATGCGGTCTGATGAATGCAACACTTGTGAAACCCGCACCCAATGAGTCGTCGATTCTCCTTCCTCCTGGACGCAGGCAGCTAAGTCCACTATCGACATAGGCTGTTTACATGTATCCTTGAAATTGCTGATAAACCGGGCTCGTAATTGGGCCCATGAACTGATAGAATTAGCCGGCAAGCTTTTTAACCAAGTACGGGCCGTTCCTTCAAGCATCATGGTGAAGTATTTCGCACACGCCGCGTCATCCACATCAAGCATCTCCATGGCCATCTCATAGCTCTCCACCCATGTCTCTGGAGGTTGATCCGCCGTGTAATTTGGTACCTTGCGCGGGCCTTTGAAATCCTTGGGCAGGCGCACATTGCGTAAAGCGGGGACAAGGCAAGGCACCCCCAAAGAACTAGAAGTAACACCAGGTTCGATCGAGATAGTTGGACGAACCGGCGTGAGCTGCCGAGCCTGATGCTGTGCGCTAACTCGGCCTCCCTGCGCACTCGGGCCCACCACTTCCTGAGCGTTATCAGCACCACCTGCCGGGTTGTTGCCACGGGGTGCTCCACGTCGTTCATTACTCGACACTGCCGTTCATCCATATGTCTGCTATAGCTCCGGCTTGGACGGGGGGTCGAGTGGATCCGGTCGCGGCTGTACGAGTATCTTCCTGTTGGACCAAAGCTGTCCTCAGAAGCTCCTTGACCCGTCGCGTCTCTACTGCCTGCGGCGAGTCACCTTCAATTGGAATGGCCTCCAGCCGTGCAGCAGCGGCACAAGATTGTCCATTGGGTTGGAGTAGTGACCCGGAGGTGTTAAAAGCATCCTGAGGTATAACGGTGTTTTGACGAGGCGGGTCCATCTGACGAGGCTGAACCGGTGCCGGTCCCAGGAGCTTCTGCCCGGTTTCCCTCCAGCGGATTACTGGTTCTCGGGGTGTTGAAAAGGTCTCTGGCCTCGAAAACCGAGGCAAACGGGATCGGTACTTCCTCCTCATGATCCTGCGACGCGTTCTGGTCCAACATGAGCCTGTAGGCTTGTGCGTCTAGCGGCCCGCTCTGTGGCCATCCTGGTCCTCAGCTGCCAGATCCGCCTTGGCCTGGGTGATCTGTTCCTTTATCTTTGCAATCTCCGCATTGTGGACGTCCTGATCCGCCGGATTAGCTTCCGCCATAAGCACAGCCAATGCATCAAATAGCTCTGATAGAACTTGAGCCGGCGGGCGCACAGGGCCTCCTGCCCCGGCAGCCGTCGCCGCTGCTGAACCGAGGTTGTTGCCGCAGCGGTCGAAGAATGAAGCGCTGCTTGTGTGCCGGCCATGAATATTCCAACTCGTTGGGCAGATCAGAGGGGTCCGGAATACTGTCGCCATCGGAACAGCCCCCAATCCGGCCATCTTGTAGCTGATAAAGAGATTCGGTTTCTCCGGTCGAGACTCGTCACGAACAAACGACGGTCTCGCGAGATTCCGATCCATCCTCATAACTTCCTCCATGGATGACTCCCACGAAGGCACGCTTCATGGCCGGTTTAACCCGGGCGGATCGCGCACGCTGAGCCGTCTCGACGAGGTCGGTGCAGATGTCCGGCTCAGGGCCCGGTTCACCGATCTTGCCAATGAAAACGTGAATGCCACCAAAGGGGACCCGGTACCCGTACTCAACTGAGCCGGCCTCGGGGCCCCAGCCTGCGTCGTCGATGTAGAGCTTGCCGCGACGACTCTTAGTCATCCGGCCTACAGCGTAGCCCTCGAGTCCTTCAAAGCGGCCCTCTAAGAACCTGAAACCATCATGCGATAGCCCCACGGTGGGCTCCAACTGTCGTGGTTTTGTCACGGCAGATGTGCTAGAGAAAGGACTTAGTCGTGGAGCCATCGCGACGGGTTAGCTTGAAGGGGTTAAAGCGGACACAGGGACGCAAGAGAGTTTATACTAGTTCGGCCCCTTCGATGAAGGTAAAAGCCTACGTCTAGTTGTGATGGAATTGATGGGGTTTCGATGACTAGGGAGCAAACAAGCTTCGCCTATGTCTCGAGTTGTTGTCTGTCCCTTGAACCGCCGCCGGGTCGTCCCCTTATATACACGGGTGACGCCCGTCGGTTCACAGAGTCCCAACACCGGTCCATATTCGTATCCGGGTTGGTCTCTCCTTATTCCTAACTTACAATACAAGTTTATATACAAATGCCGGTTTACAGCTACAAGTCTAAAACCGACCACGGGCCTTAGGCCCTTGTCTGTCTTCTTGGGCTTTAGCACTCTTGAACTACTGATGAAGTTGACCCGGCCCAGATAGGCGGTTTACGCCCAGCGTAATATCCCCAACACTTTCATAGAGAAAACAGACGATGGTATCATCACGACGGCAAAGACAATTACATCCTCAGACGAATGAGTCAATTGAATCTGCCTGGCTGCACAATCAAGATGCCCTTGTGCTTAGAAAGCCAATCCATTCCGAGAATAAGATCAATATCCAAGTTACCAAGAACCACCGGAGAAGAAAGAAACTTGTAGTCGCCCAACGTGATAGAGATATCGGGAGCAACCAAACTAGAAGTCAAAAGCTTGCCGGGAGAAACAACTTGCATGACTTTGGGCATGACCTCAGTATCAACATTGTGCTTCGATGCAAATGGGCATGACAAGAAAGAATGCGATGCACCAGTATCAAAAAGTACTTTTGCAGGAACATCGTTAACAGGAAGGTTACCCATGATGACATCTGACGAGTCCTCTGCCTGAGCTGCATTCATCAAATTGACCTTGGCGTGCTTGGGGTTATGCTTGACCACAGTCTGTACTTGCCGATCTCACAGGAGGAGGAGGAGGAGACGCCTCTGATTGAAGCACTTGTTGGCATAGTGACCCTTCTGTTGGCACTTGTTGCACGTGACCTCTGAAAGCGGACGGTGATACGGAGCACTCGATCTTGAGCTTGAGACGAAGTCTTGTTCTGAAAGCCAGGGTTGGGTGGGAAGATCCACTGCCACCTTTGCTCTTCTGCTGATACGGCTGACGGAACGGAGGAGGAGGAAGCCAATACTTCTGCTGCTTGGCCACTTGAGTAGAGGAAGAAGGAGTAGCATCTCTGACTCGCTTCTTGGAAGCATCACACCTTAGTGAGCAACCTCTTGCTTCAATGCCATGTTGTAGAACTCATCGTACCTCAAGGGCTCAAAGAGAACAAGAGCTAGCTGATTTCTTCTCTGAGACCACCCCTGAACTGGTATATCATGCTCTTCTCATCAGGGACGTCCTGCTTAGCAAAGCGGGCGAGCTTCTGAAACAACTTGTTGTAGTCATAGACAGACAAAGAGCCTTGCTTCAGGTTGCGGAATTCCTCACGCTTGCTTTCAACCACGCTCTGAGGAATATGATGAGCTTTGAAGTCTTGACGGAATTCATCCCAGGTAATCACACGGCCTCCTCTGGAATCTTGTACTGCTGGAACCATTCTGCAGCTTGGTCTTTGAGTTGGAAGGAAGCGAACTTGACAAAGTCCTCAGGCCTGACGTTACTGCACTCGAAATGCTTGCATAAGTCCACAAGCCAATCGTCAGCATCAGTTGCCTCAACACAATTGCTGAAGTCTTTGGCCTGTTAGCAAGGAACTGGTTGAGTGTAGCAAAGTGATTCTGATTGTTGCCTTGGTTGCCTTGGTTCGCTTGATTGCGCTCTTGAAGAATTTGCATGATCAACTGCGTGTTTGCATTGGTTGCGGCCATCACAGCTTGCCATGCCTCCGGAGGAGGGGAGGTGGTGGCGGATCCTGATTCTGATTCTGATTGCTGCTCTTAGCGGGAGCCATCCTGAAGAGGGTGACATCCGTTAGCACATTGACAGATAAAATGAAGCTGAATCAAGCGGGTTGAAATTGCAACATATAGTCTTCACATCCGAACATAAGAACGAATGCATTCCACTTGAAATGGTCACATATCCATAAATTGAGAAGCCACTTAGAATTTAGGTAGAGGAATAAATCAACAAGGTACGAAGAACGAATACTCGGTAAGAAATCCCAATCTCAAACCAAATATCTGTGGAAGAAGAACTAGAGCTACAAGAATTCCCACCTATGAAACTCCCGAACCTTTCCGGTTATGCAATCAGGTGTTGGGGATACAGGGGAAGCATAATATCTCACCCAAATCTAGCAAATCCTACATCCAGCTGTATCCATCCTTCAACACATAACCGAGAAAAACTTCGGAAACCATCTACCTCAACCTTCGAAAAGCATCCGTTATACAAGTTATGGCAATACTCCCGAACTCCCGCCCCAGTACTGGGTGGCGTCGAGGTTATCTCACCAACAACTGCATAAAAGAGATTTTCGATGTCGGCGAACTAAACTCAGGTATTCCAGAACTGCAACGATAAAATTGTGACGACAACACCTCGGAGCTCAACTCCCCGGGACACTGCCACAACCCCTAAATGACAGGAGGCACCAAGAACAATGTTCTCGTCACAAATCGATCGGAATGATTCCAAGATACCCGCGTGATCCTAAATTTTTTTAGTGAAATTTGAGAAGAGAAGAGTCAAAACTCTATGTCAGGATGCCTTACCAGAGCGATGAGGAGACTGGGAGTAAAAAGAATTCCTAACTCTCCGATATATAATTCCTAAATGACTCAAAACATTTTTCTAGACTCAACAACTGCTAAAAACGATCAAGCAATGGGGGCTCCTAAGGTCGGGGAAGGCTCTGATTACCAACTTGTAACGCCCTCGATGCGGCTATATCTCCTACGTGTCGAAGCACGACTTAGAGGCATAACCGCATTGAAAGCAATGTCGCAAGTAAGGCAATCTTCACAACATCCCATGTAAATAGATAATAAAAGGGAAGGTACATAGTTGGCTTACACTCGCCACGTCAAACAAAGTACATAAATAGCATTACATCATCCAATCACTCATGGCCCGACTACGGTGCCAAAATAAAAGATCAACCCAACATGCGACACGGTCCCGATCGCCCCAACTGGCACCACTACTGATCATCAGGGAAAGACACATAGTAACGGCGTGAGTCCTCGTCGAACTCCCACTTGAGCTCAAGCGCGTCATCTGGAACGGAGTCATCAGGCCCTGCATCTGGTTTGGAAGTAATCTGTGAGCCACAGGGACTCAGCAATCTCGCACCCTCGCGATCAAGACTATTTAAGCTTATAGGTAAGGCAAGGTAAAATATGGAGCTGCAGCAAGCGACTAGCATATATGGTGGCTAACCTGTTCGCAAAAGAGAGCGAAAGAAGGCAAAGCGCGAAGACGAAACTAGAACAACCTGCAAGCATTACTCCAACACCGTGTTCACTTCCCGGACTCCGCCGAGAAGAGACCATCACGGTAACTCACACAGTTGATTCATTTTAATTAAGTTAAGGTTCAAGTTATCTACAACCGGACATTAACAAATTCCCATCTGCCCATAACCGGCACGGCTTTCGAAAGTTCAAATCCCTGCAGGGGAGTCCCAACTTAGCCCATGACAAGCTCTCACGGTCAACGAAGGAATAGACCTCCTCCCGAGACATTCCGATCAGACTCGGTATCCGGTTCTACATCAAGACATCTTCGACAAGTTAAAACAAACCAGCAACACCGCCCGAATGTGCCGACAAATCCCGATAGGAGCTGCACATATCTCGTCTCAGGGCACACTCAGATGAGACTCCTACGAGTAAAACCAACCTCAAGTTGCCCCGAGGTGGCCCCGCAGTCTACTCGTCGGACCAACACTCAGAGGAGCACTGGCCCGGGGTTTAAAAAGATGACCCTTGGGATCCGAAAACCCAAGGGAAAAAGAGGCTATGTGGCGAATGGTAAAACCAAGGTTGGGCATTGCTGGAGGAGTTTTATTCAAGCGGACTGTCAAGGGGTTCCCATTATTACCCAACCGCGTAAGGAACACAAAATCCGGAAACATAACACCGATATGACGGAAACTAGGGCGGCAAGAGTGGAACAAAACACCAGGCAAAGGCCGAGCCTTCCACCCTTTACCAAGTATATAGATGCATTAAGATAACAAGATAATATAGTATATCCCAACAAGAAAATAATGTTCCAACAAGGAACGATCTCCAATCTTCACCTGCAACTAGCAACGCTATAAGAGGGGCTGAGCAAAGCGGTAACATAGCCAATCAACGGTTTGCTAGGACATGGTGGGTTAGAGGTTTGACATGGCAATTTGGGAGGCATGATAAGCAAGTGGTAGGCATCGTAGCATAGGCATAGCAAAAGAGCGAGCATCTAGCAAAGCAAAGATAGAAGTGATTTCGAGGGTATGATCATCTTGCCTGCAAAGTTGTCAGAGTTGACTGGATCCTCGAAAGCAAACTCAACGGGCTCCTCGTTAGCGAACTCGTCTCCCTCTACCCAAACAAGACAAACAAGCAAAAGGAACACAATCAACCACGTGCAAGGCTCAAACAACATGATGCAAACATGGTATGCTATGCGGGATGCGATATGTGATGCATATGCAAGATTTGACAAGGAATGAATGAACCTGGCCTCAACTTGGAAATCCAAGAGTGCCACTGGAAAGGTGAGGTGATTTCGGTTGAAATCGATATAAAGAACACCGGAATCGGAGACACGGTTTGGAAATGGCAAGCAAATTCAAATATGGCACCGGTCTGCGATATACAGCAAGTAGCCATCTAAATGCAACAAGTTAAACATGCTACAGCACCCAAACATGGCAAAAAAATACATGGCAGGGATCCACTCATAATGCTACAAAAGATGAACACTGAGCTACGGCCAATTCATCCATTAACAGGTTCAAACAAGCATGGCAAAAGTGCAATTGGTAAACAGGTTTCAGACTTAGTGAAATTAACACTTGTCTGGAATTTCAGATCAGGTAGCACACTTTGGAGCATGAAAACTATATGCTACAGGAACTTAACATGGCAAAGTCAAGGCATGGCATGGAGCTACTCAAAGAGCTTAACAAAAGTCCCTTAGTGACCTTGAGCCAAAAGGGATCAGAAAATACAATTGCAAGCATGTGAACATGGCAAAAACATAATCAGATCACAGACTTAGTGAAAAACTGGAGCATGCAAATCAGATATCAAGTAGGCATGTTTACGAGCTCGATGCACTCACTACATAGCAAGGCATGACAAACTAAGCATACACCTGTCGAGAATACACATTATATAAGCTAGACATGGCAAGAACAACAACATAGCTTGCACGGATCAACTACAACATCCTCGGCAAAATTGCTAAACAAGTAGACCATCTGCCCAGATTCACGAAATAGCAAAAGTAGAGCTCGATTGACTCAAGCTAGGGTGCTCCATAATTGCAAACAAAGACATGGCTGGATAGAGCACTACAAGATTAACAAAACATCCTTACTGATCATCCTCAAAAGAGGCACGGATCACTAGGAAACAACATGAACATATGGCATATTGATAAAAATAGATCAAGGACTTAGTGGAATTACTAAGTCCCCGAAATCAGCATTAACGAAGGCACCACTTTGCAAGCTTGTGCTAGTCACCACACACATCACAAAAATACATATAGAACCTCTGTAAAGATGGCAAAGCATATAACAAAACTCATGTAGAGCTAAGGGGCATATCATGCACACAATAATCATGGCAAAATGACAAATAAGCTATTTGATGCAGCAGATCTGAACAATTAACTCAAATAGCACTCTTCCAACAGCATTTCAGGCATCAAGATGAACTCAAATGAAAATGATGCAATGAGATGAAATGATGTGCTCTCTGAGACAAACATTTTGATATGCTGCACGCGCAAAACGGATCTACGGATGCAAAGTTACGGCACGATGAACATAGCAAAATAATTAGGGTTTCGGGAGGAAAAACAACCGTCTCAGATCTATCCGGATCTGGGTACTGTTCATCACGGAAACCGAGTCGCACGGACAGGAGATGTAGCCGCCGGAGTTGGGGCTCGGAGTTGGAATGGGGAGAGAGGCGGGGGACCGAGAGGCCGGCGCGGCGACCGGGCCGCGGCGAGCGCGAGGAAGAGGTGCGGGGCGGCGGACGAAGCCGGGCGGCGGGTAGGGCGGCGCGCCTCGCGTAGGTGGCGGCGGACACGGGCCTCGGGGGCCCGGGGTGGGCTTTCCGGGCCGGCGGCGGAGGGAGGCGGCGATGTGGGCTCGGGCGCCACGTGGCGTGACCCGGTTGGTCCGGGCGAGCGGCGGACGCTGTACAGTCCGAAACGGATGCGTCTGGCGGCGGAGAGAGGGGATTTTTAGGGTTTTCGGGAGGGGGAACCGATTTCGGAGGGGGTATATTTATAGGCATAGAGGAGCTAGGAGTGTCCAAATGAGGTGCGGTTTTCGGCCACGCGATCGTGATCGAACGCTCTAGATGATGGAGAGGGTTTGGTGGGTTTTGGGCCAAATTGGAGGGGTGTTGGGCTGCAACACACACGAGGCCTTCTCGGTCCCTCGGTTAACCGTTGGAGCATCAAACGAAGTCCAAATGGTACGAAACTTGACAGGCGGTCTACCGGTAGTAAACCAAGGCCGCTTGGCAAGTCTCGGTCCAATCCGGAAATGTTTAACCCCCACACACGAAAAGAAGGTAGAAATGACCACCGGAGGAGAAGGAGCGCCGGAATGCAAAACGGACAACGGGGAAAATGCTCGGATGCATGAGACGAACACGTATGCAAATGCAATGCACATGATGACATGATATGAGATGCATGACAACGAACAACAACACACGGAGACAAAAACCCGAACCCGAGAAATAAAATAACTTAACGCTGGAAACGGCAAGAGTTGGAGTACATATTATAGGTAAATTACATCCGGGGTGTTACAACACTCCACCACTATGAAAGGATCTCGTCCCGAGATCTAGGACTGAAAGAACCGGGTACTCAGAACGGAGGTGATCCTCGCGTTCCCAGGTGGCTTCACGGTCGGAATGGTGTGACCACTTGACTTTGAGGAATTTGATTGACTTATTGCGAGTCTTGCGTTCAGTCTCTTCAAGAATAGCAACGGGGTGCTCACGATAAGAGAGATCTTCTTGGAGATCAATGTCTTCGAAGTTGATGCGGTCAGGAGTCTTGAAGCACTTGCGGAGCTGAGAGACATGGAACACGTCGTGCACATTTGCAAAGTTTGAAGGAAGCTCGAGTTGATAGGCGAGATCGCCTCTCTTGCTGACGATCTTGAAACCCACGTATCTAGGGGCAAGCTT
>NC_053026.1:607828611-607848827 GCF_003073215.2 Triticum urartu | reverse complement strand
AAATTAACCTATACCATGCAGCGGAAGGTAGACTACACTAGGCAAACCATAGTCAAGTATTTCAATGAAGTGAAAGCACAAAGACTAATAGCAGCTAGGTAGTAAGGATCAGGTAGGAAGATATTGTGAAGCCAAACAGAACACGCAGTCACTCAGTGAAGACAAATGATAGAGCAAACATACAATGACTTCACAAGGAGGAACAGTAAGTAAAGTGAAGTGAAGATGAAACCAGTGACTCGTTGAAGACAATGATTTGTTGGACCAGTTCCAGTTGCTGTGACAACTGTACGTCTGGTTGGAGTGGCTAGGTATTTAAACCTTAGGACACACAGTCCCGGACACCCAGTCCTGAACACGCAGCTCAGGACACCCAGTCCTCACCGTATTCTCCTTGAGCTAAGGTCACATAGACCTCGCCCAATCACTCTGGTAAGTCTTCAAGGTAGACTCCCAAACCTTCACAGACTTTGTTCACCGGCAATCCACAATGTCTCTTGGATGCTCAGAACGCGACGCCTAACCGGCTGGAGGATGCACAGTCCTCAAGTGTAATAAGTCTTCAGATCACACAGACAAGAAGACTTAAGTGATGCCCAATCTCTCTGGCTCTGGTGGTTAGGGCTTTTATCCTCACAAGAATTCTCTCTCAAAGGCTTCGAGGTGGGTTGCTCTCAAACGACAAAAGCCGTACTTTCAATCTGAGCAGCCAACCGTTTATGGTTGTAGGGGGTGGGTGTTGGGGAACGTTGCAGAAAACAAAAATTTTCCTACGGTTTCACCAAGATCCATCTATGAGTTCATCTAGCAACGAGTGATTGGATGCATCTACGTACCTTGTAGATCGCGAGCGGAAGCGTTCAAAGAACGGGGATGAGGGAGTCGTACTCGACGTGATTCGAATCACCGAAGATCCTAGCACCGAACGGACGGCACCTCCGCGTTCAACACACGTACGGTCAGCGTGACGTCTCCTTCTTCTTGATCCAGCAAGGGGAAGGAGAGGTTGAGGAAGATGGCTCCAACAGCAGCACGACGGCGTGGTGGTGGTGGAGCTGCAGTACTCCGGCAGGGCTTCGCCAAGCACTATGGAGGAGGAGGAGGTGTTGGAGAGGGAGAGGGAGGCACCAAAGGCATGGGTGAGAAGTCCTCCATCTCCCCACTATATATAGGAGGGCCAAGGGGGGGCGCCGGCCCTAGGAGATCCTAATCTCCTAGGGGGGTGCGGCCAAGGGGAGGAATCCCTCCTCCCCAAGGCACCTAGGAGGTGCCTTCCCCTCCTAGGACTCTTCCCTCCTTGAAACCCTAGTGCCATGGGCCTCTTGGGGCTGGTGCCCTTGGCCCATGTAGGCCAAGGCGCACCCCCTACAGCCCATGTGGCCCCCGGGGACAGGTGGCCCCACCCGGTGGACCCCCGGGACCCTTCCGGTGGTCCCGGTACAATACCGATGACCCCGAAACTTGTCCCGATGGCCGAAACAGACTTCCCATATATAAATCTTTTACTCCGGACCATTCCAAACTCCTCATGACGGTTCCCGGATCTCATCCGAGACTCCAACAACATTCGGGTTACTGCATATACATATTCCCTACAACCCTAGCCTCACCGAACCTTAAGTGTGTAGACCCTACGGGTTCGGGAGACATGTACATGACCGAGATCGCTCTTCCGGTCAATAACCAACAGCGGGATCTGGATACCCATTGGCTCCCACAATGCTCCTCGATGATTCTCATCGGAATGACCACTATTGTCTGAGGATTCAAGCAACCCCGTATACAATTCCTTTGTCAATCGGTGTTACTTGCCCGAGATTTCGATCGTCGGTATCCAATTACTCGTTCATCTCGTTTACCGGCAAGTCACTTTACCTCGTTACCGTTAATGCAATGATCCCGTGACCAGACACTTGGTCACTTTGAGGCTCATTATTGATGATGCATTACCGAGTGGCCCAGTGGATACCTCTCCGTCATACGGAGGGACAAATCCCAGTCTGATCCGTGTCAAACCAACAGAACACTTTCGGAGATACCCATAGTATACCTTTATAGTCACCCAGTTACGTACTGTCTGTTGGTACACCCAAAGCACTCCTTACGGTATCCGGGTTACACGATTCTCGGTCTAAGGAAAGGATACTTGACATTGGAAAACTCTAGCAAACGAACTATACGATCTAGTGCTATGTTTAGGATTGGGTCTTGTCCATCACATCATTCTCCTAATGATGTGATCTCGTTATCAATGACATCCAATGTCCATAGTCAGGAAACCATGACTATCTGTTGATCAACGAGCTAGTCAACTAGAGGCTTACTAGGGACATGTTGGTGTCTATTATTCACACATGTATTACGATTTCCGGATAACACAATTATAGCATGAATAAAGACAATTATCATGAACAAGGAAATATAATAATAATGCTTTTATTATTGCCTCTAGGGCATATTTCCAACAGTCTCCCACTTGCACTAGAGTCAATAATCTAGTTACATTGTGATGAATCGAACACCCATGGAATTCTGGTGTTGATCATGTTTTGCTCTAGGGAGAGGTTTAGTCAACGGATCTGCTACATTCAGGTCCGTGTGTACTTTACAAATATCTATGTCTCCATCTTGAACATTTTCACGAATGGAGTTGAAGCGACGCTTGATGTGCCTTGTCTTCTTGTGAAACCTGGGCTCCTTGGCAAGAGAAATAGCTCCAGTGTTGTCACAGAAGAGCTTGATCGGCCCCGACGCATTGGGTATGACTCCTAGGTCGGTGATGAACTCCTTCACCCAAATTGCTTCATGTGCTGCCTCCGAGGCTGCCATGTACTCCGCTTCACATGTAGATCCCGCCACACGCTCTGCTTGCAACTGCACCAGCTTACTGCCCCACCATTCAAAATATACACGTATCCGGTTTGTGACTTAGAGTCATCCAGATCTGTGTCGAAGCTAGCGTCGACGTAACCCTTTACGACGAGCTCTTCGTCACCTCCATAAACGAGAAACATTTCCTTAGTCCTTTTCAGGTACTTCAGGATATTCTTGACCGCTGTCCAGTGTTCCTTGCCGGGATTACTTTTGTACCTTCCTACCAAACTTACGGCAAGGTTTACATCAGGTCTGGTACACAGCATACATAATAGAACCTATGGCTGAGGCATAGGGGATGACACTCATCTCTTCTATATCTTCTGCCGTGGTCGGGCATTGAGCCGAGCTCAATTTCACACCTTGCAAATAGGCAAGAACCCCTTCTTAGACTGATCCATATTGAACTTCTTCAATATCTTATCAAGGTATGTGCTTTGTGAAAGACCTATGAGGCGTCTTGATCTATCTCTATAGATCTTGATGCCTAATATATAAGCAGCTTCTCCAAGGTCCTTCATTGAAAAACTCTTATTCAAGTAGGCCTTAATGTTGTCCAAGAAGTTCTATATCATTTCCCATCAAAAGTATGTCATCTACATATAATATGAGAAATCTACAGAGCTCCCACTCACTTTCTTGTAAACGCAGGCTTCTCCATAAGTCTGCGTAAACCCAAACGCTTTGATCATCTCATCAAAGCGAATGTTCCAACTCCGAGATGCTTGCACCAGCCCATAAATCGAGCGTTGGAGCTTGCACACCTTGTCAGCATTCTTAGGATCGACAAAACCTTCCGGCTGCATCATATACAATTCTTCCTTAAGGAAACCATTAAGGAATGCCGTTTTGACGTCCATTTGCCATATCTCATAATCATAGAATGCGGCAATTGCTAACATGATTCGGACGGACTTTAGCTTCGCTATCGGTGAGAAAGTCTCATCGTAGTCAACCCCTTGAACTTGTCGATAACCCTTAGCGACAAGCCGAGCTTTATAGATGGTCACATTACCATCCGCGTCTGTCTTCTTCTTAAAGATCCATTTATTTTCTATGGCTCGCCGCTCAACGGGCAAGTCAGTCAAAGTCCATACTTCGTTTTCATACATGGATCCTATCTCGGATTTCATGGCTTCTAGCCATTTGTCGGAATCCGGGCCCGCCATCGCTTCTTCATAGTTCGAAGGTTCACCGTTGTCTAACAACATGATTTCCAAGACAGGGTTGCCGTACCACTCTGGTGCGGAACGTGTCCTTGTGGACCTTTGAATTTCAGTAGGAGCTTGATCAGAAGTATCTTGATCATCATCATAACTTCCTCTCTAGTCGGTGCAGGCACCTCAGGAACATTTTCTTGAGTTGCGCCATTTTCCGGTTCAAGAGGTAATACTTCATCAAGTTCTACTTTCCTCCCACTTACTTCTTTCGAGAGAAACTCTTTCTCTAGAAAGGATCCATTCTTGGCAACAAAGATCTTGCCTTCGGATCTGAGGTAGAAGGTATACCCAATAGTTTCTTTAGGGTATCCTATGAAGACGCATTTTTCTGACTTGGGGTTCGAGCTTTTTCAGGTTGAAGTTTCTGACATAAGGCATTCGCATCCCAAAATCTCTCTCCTGTTTCCATAAATGTTCTCTTTCCTCCGTTGTTTCATATTCTCCTCTTTCCTATTATGATTCCCTCATCATCTCGTTTTCTGCTCTTATGATCATTGTGCTAAGATGATTTTTTGGGAGTCTCTCGCTATTGCTTTATTTTCCTCTACTTTTCATGCTATGTCAGAACTCACCCTGATAAAAGCTCGAACCCAAGTCAGAAGTCGTCCTTCATAGGATACCTAAGAAACTATTGGGTATACCTTCTACCTCAGATCGAAGGCAAGATCTTTGTTGCCAAGAATGGGTCCTTTCTAGAGAAGAGTTTCTCTCGAAAGAAGTAAGTGGGAGGAAAGTAGAACTTGATGAAGTATTACCTCTTGAACCGGAAAATGGCGCAACTCAAGAAAATGTTCCTGAGGTGCCTGCACCGACTAGAGAGGAAGTTAATGATGATGATCAAGATACTTCTGATCAAACTCCTACTGAAATTCGAAGGTCCACAAGGACACGTTCCGCACCAGAGTGGTACGGCAACCCTGTCTTGGAAATCATGTTGTTAGACAACGGTGAACCTTCGAACTATGAAGAAGCGATGGCGGGCCCGGATTCCGACAAATGGCTGAAGCCATGAAATCCGAGATAGGATCCATGTATGAAAACGAAGTATGGACTTTGACTGACTTGCCCATTGAGCGGCGAGCCATAGAAAATAAATGGATCTTTAAGAAGAAGACAGACGCGGATGGTAAATGTGACCATCTATAAAGCTCGGCTTGTCGCTAAGGGTTATCGACAAGTTCAAGGGGTTGACTACGATGAGACTTTCTCACCGGTAGCGAAGCTGAAGTCCGTCCGAATCATGTTAGGATTGCCGCATTCTATGATTATGAAATATGGCAAATGGACGTCAAAACGGCATTCCTTAATGGTTTCCTTAAGGAAGAATTGTATATGATGCAGCCGGAAGGTTTTGTCGATCCTAAGAATGCTGACAAGGTGTGCAAGCTCCAACGCTCGATTTCATGGGCTGGTGCAAGCATCTCGGAGTTGGAACATTCGCTTTGATGAGATGATCAAAGCGTTTGGGTTTACGCAGACTTATGGAGAAGCCTGTTTACAAGAAAGTGAGTGGGAGCTCTGTAGCATTTCTCATATTATATGTAGATGACATACTTTTGATGGGAAATGATATAGAACTTTTGGACAGTATTAAGGCCTACTTGAATAAGAGTTCTTCAATGAAGGACCTTGGAGAAGCTGCTTATATTAGGCATCAAGATCTATAGAGATAGATCAAGACGCCTCATAGGTCTTTCACAAAGCACATACCTTGATAAGATATTGAAGAAGTTCAATATGGATCAGTCTAAGAAGGGGTTCTTGCCTGTGTTGCAAGGTGTGAAATTGAGCTCAGCTCAATGTCCGACCACGGCAGAAGATATAGAAGAGATGAGTGTCATCCCCTATGCCTCAGCCATAGGTTCTATTATGTATGCCATGCTGTGTACCAGACCTGATGTAAACCTTGCCGTAAGTTTGAGTAGGTGGTACCAAAGTAATCCCGGCAAGGAACACTGGACAGCGGTCAAGAATATCCTGAAGTACCTGAAAAGGACTAAGGAAATGTTTCTCGTTTATGGAGGTGACGAAGAGCTCGTCGTAAAGGGTTACGTCGACGCTAGCTTCGACACAGATCTGGATGACTCTAAGTCACAAACCGGATACGTGTATATTTTGAATGGTGGGGCAGTAAGCTGGTGCAGTTGCAAGCAGAGCGTCGTGGCGGGATCTACATGTGAAGCGGAGTACATGGCAGCCTCGGAGGCAGCGCATGAAGCAATTTGGGTGAAGGAGTTCATCACCGACCTAGGAGTCATACCCAATGCGTCGGGGCCGATCAAGCTCTTCTGTGACAACACTGGAGCTATTGCACTTGCCAAGGAGCCCAGGTTTCACAAGAAGACAAGGCACATCAAGCGTCGCTTCAACTCCATTCGTGAAAATGTTCAAGATGGAGACATAGATATTTGTAAAGTACATACGGACCTGAATGTAGCAGATCCGTTGACTAAACCTCTCCCTAGAGCAAAACATGATCAACACCAGAATTCCATGGGTGTTCGATTCATCACAATGTAACTAGATTATTGACTCTACTGCAAGTGAGAGACTGTTGGAAATATGCCCTAGAGGCAATAATAAAAGCAATATTATATTTCATTGTTCATGATAATTGTCTTTTATTCATGCTATAATTATGTTATCCGGAAATCGTAATACATGTGTGAATAATAGACACCAACATGTCCCTAGTAAGCCTCTAGTTGACTAGCTCGTTGATCAACGGATAGTCATGGTTTCCTGACTATGGACATTGGATGTCATTGATAACGAGATCACATCATTGGGAGAATGATGTGATGGACAAGACCCAATCCTAAACATAGCATAAGATCGTATAGTTCGTTTGCTAGAGTTTTCCAATGTCAAGTATCTTTTCCTTAGACCATGAGATCGTGTAACTCCCGGATACCGTAGGAGTGCTTTGGGTGTACCAAACGTCACAACGTAACTGGGTGACTATAAAGGTATACTACGGGTATCTCCGAAAGTGTCTGTTGGGTTGACACGGATCAAGACTGGGATTTGTCACTCCGTATGACGGAGAGGTATCACTGGGCCCACTCGGTAATGCATCATCATAATGAGCTCAAAGTGACCAAGTGTCTGGTCACGGGATCATGCATTACGGTACGAGTAAAGTGACTTGCCGGTAACGAGATTGAACGAGGTATTGGGATACCGACGATCGAATCTCGGGCAAGTAACATACCGATTGACAAAGGGAATTGTACGGGGTTGCTTGAATCCTCGACATCGTGGTTCATCCGATGAGATCATCGAGGAGCATGTGGGAGCCAACATGGGTATCCAGATCCCGCTGTTGGTTATTGACCGGAGAGCGATCTCGGTCATGTCTACATGTCTCCCGAACCCGTAGGGTCTACACACTTAAGGTTCGGTGACGCTAGGGTTGTAGGGATATGTATATGCAGTAACCCGAATGTTGTTCGGAGTCCCGGATGAGATCCCGGACGTCACGAGGAGTTCCGGAATGGTCCGGAGGTAAAGAATTATATATGAGGAAGTGCTGTTTCGGCCATCGGGACAAGTTTCGGGGTCACCGGTATTGTACCGGGACCACCGGAAGGGTCCCGGGGGTCCACCGGGTGGGGCCACCTGTCCCGGGGGGCCACATGGGCTGTAGGGGGTGCGCCTTGGCCTACATGGGCCAAGGGCACCAGCCCCAAGAGGCCCATGCGCCTAGGGTTTCAAGGAGGGAAGAGTCCTAGGAGGGGAAGGCACCTCCTAGGTGCCTTGGGGAGGAGGGATTCCTCCCCTTGGCCGCACCCCCCTAGGAGATTATCTCCTAGGGCCGGCGCCCCCCCCTTGGCCCTCCTATATATAGTGGGGAGATGGAGGACTTCTGACCTATGCCTTTGGTGCCTCCCTCTCCCTCTCCAACACCTCCTCCTCCTCCATAGTGCTTGGCGAAGCCCTGCCGGAGTACTGCAGCTCCATCACCACCACGCCGTCGTGCTGCTGCTGGAGCCATCTTCCTCAACCTCTCCTTCCCCCTTGCTGGATCAAGAAGGAGGAGACGTTACGCTGACCGTACGTGTGTTGAACGCGGAGGTGCCGTCCGTTCGGCGCTAGGATCTCCGGTGATTTGGATCACGTCGAGTACGCCTTCCTCATCCCCGTTTCTTTGAACGCTTCCGCGCTGATCTACAAAGGTATGTAGATGCAATCCAATCACTCGTTGCTAGATGAACTCATAGATGGATCTTGGTGAAACCGTAGGAAAATTTTTGTTTTCTGCAACGTTCCCCAACACCCACCCCCTACAACCATAAACGGTTGGCTGCTCAGATTGAAAGCACGGCTTTTGTCGTTTGAGAGCAACCCACCTCGAAGCCTTTGAGAGAGAATTCCTTGCGAGGATAAAGCCCTAACCACCAGAGCTAGAGAGAATTGGGCATCACTTAAGTCTTCTTGTCTGTGTGATCTGAAGACTTATTACACTTGAGGACTGTGCATCCTCCAGCCGGTTAGGCGTCGCGTTCTGAGCATCCAAGAGACATTGTGGATTGCCAGTGAACGAAGTCTGTGAAGGTTTGGGAGTCTACCTTGAAGACTTACCAGAGTGATTGGGCGAGGTCTATGTGACCTTAGCTCAAGGAGAATACGGTGAGGACTGGGTGTCCTGAGCTGCGTGTTCAGGACTGGGTGTCCGGGACTGTGTGTCCTAAGGTTTAAATACCTAGCCGCTCCAACCAGACGTACAGTTGTCACAGCAACTAGAACTGGTCCAACAAATCATTGTCTTCAACAAGTCACTGGTTTTATCTTCACTTCACTTTACCTACTGTTTCTCCTTGTGAAGTCATTGTATGTTTGCTCTATCATTTGTCTTCATGGAGTGACTGCGTGTTTTGTTTGGCTTCACAATATCTTCCTACCTGATCCTTACTACCTAGCTTCTATTAGTCTTTGTGCTTTCACTTCATTGAATACTTGACTATGGTTTGCCTAGTGTAGTCTACCTTCCGCTGCATGGTAATAGGTTTAATTTTATCGTTTGTCTTCAAAACTCCCATGTTTTGAAGACTTTCATAAAAATCTCCTATTCACCCCCCCTCTAGTCGATATAACGCACTTTCAATTGGTATCAGAGCAAGGTGCTCCCTTGTTCTGTGTGATTCGGTTTAACCACCTGGAGTTTTAGCTATGTCGACTGCAGGGATAATTAAAGTCTCCGCTGCGTGCCCCGTCTTCGATGGAACTGAATATCCCTACTGGAAGAATAAGATGCGTATGCATCTTGAAGCCATTGACATCGACCTGTGGTATGTTGTCGAGAACGGTGTTCCCAAGGATGGAGAAGGTGTCTCTACTGTTGATGTCAAGAAATTCGTTCAACTGGACTCTACTGCCAAGAATATCATCTGTGATCATCTGACCAAAGGACAGTATGGCCGTATGAGTGCTTTGAAGACATCCAAGCTGGTCTGTGACTGGCTCTCCAAGGTCAATGAAGGCATCTCAACCTAGAGAGATCAGAGAATCAGTGTCCTTCGCAACCTCTTCAACCGCTTCAAGCGAAATGACAATGAGAATGTCCAGCACACATTTGACCGACTCACTGACATCACAAATGAGCTTCAAGCCCTCGGCGCCACTGAGATTACCAAACACGAAGTCGTCAAGACGCTGCTGAGATCACTTGATAGTTCGTTTGACATCCTGGCCCTGATGATTCAAGAACATCCTGATTTCAAGACTCTCGATCCGTCTGACATACTTGAGAGGCTCAACACACATGAGTTTCAGCTTTCGGTAGAAAGGAGATATCTACCGGTCCAAACTTATGGCGAACTCGTGCCCTTGAAAGGCAAAAGCATGTCTCCTCATCCTGAAGAAGAATCTGACAGCAGTTCTGATGATCCTTGAAGACATTGGAAGGGAACTTGCTTATGCTTGTCAAGAAGTTCCAAAAATTCACCAGAAGAAAGCTTCAGAAAGTCTTCCCGATCAAGTTCAAGGAATGATGAAGCTCCTGCTTATGACTACAAGAGGAAAACATGTCACAAGTGCAAGAATCTTGGCCACTTCATCTCTGAGTGTCCACAGTGGGACAATGAGAACAAAAAGAAGAAGAAGAGCAAGGAATATGACTCTGACGACAAGAAGAAGAAGAAGAAATACTCAAAGTCTTATTCCAAGTCTTCCTCAAAGTCTTCATCACATAAGAAGAGCTCATCTGGCAAGGCACGTGCGTTTGTTGGCAAGGAAATGGATTCAGAGGAGGAGTCTGCTTCTGAGGAAGCGGAGATGGAGTCTGAGGAGGAATCCGACTCAGGTGTCGCAAGTCTGGCTACAGCATACGTTGCCAAGTCCATCTTCAACACTGAAGACAATGACTTCATCACCGACACTGATGCAAATGACAAGGACTACTCCACTTCTACCTACTGCTTCATGGCACGCGGTGCCAAGGTAAACACACGCACTACTCACTATCAAACATCTAGTGACGATGACTCTGATTGTGGTTCAAAACCTAGCTACAAAACACTTGCTAAAATTGCAACTGAACAACAGAAAGCTATGGAACATATTCAAAAACTGTTAGACAGAAGCGATGATCTGTTAGGTGCTGAAATGACTCGATCGGAATCCTTAATCGAATACATAAAAATCTTCACGTTAAGTATCAGGAACTTGAAAGTCGTCATGAAACTCTCTCAACAACTCATGAAAAGCTTTCCTATGATTATCTTCAAAGGAAGCAAGATCTTGAGAAATTGAGAGCGGTTCATGAAGATCTTCAAACGGAAAACGAGTCACTTCGCGCCAAACAGATCAGTCCCGCTCAGGAAGGATTTGAACCACCATGTCTTAAATGCATTGAGCGTGATAATGCTACTTCTGTTGCTGAATGTTCTACTGCTGCTACTGTTGCAATATCTTCAACTGTTGATGTGGTAACTAACCCCTCTGCTGAGGATACCACTGCTATTGCTGATGAGAATGCTAGGTTGAAGACATTGCTTGAAACAGGGATGTACAAAAGTCTTCAAAGGGCATCAGACACTATGTGATGTCCTCAAAAGCAGATTCTGAACCGAAACCCTAGGAAAGAGGGTGTTGGGTTCGTAAGGAAAATGAATGCAGATGGCTCTTACTGGAAACCTGAGCAGTACCCCAAAACCACATGGGTTGCTGCAAAGGAATCCTCAGCAGATCCATCCAATCTATCTGGCTTCACTTGTGCTAACCCCATAATCATTGATGAATCCTTTGATGCAAACTATATACTGTTTAAGAATCAGAATGGTGAAGTGTTTGCCAGGTACATTGGTACTAACTGCAGGAATGGACCGCCTATGAAGAAGATCTGGGTTCCGAAAAGGTGTCTGGAAAATCTTCCTGTGAATGTCTTCATGACACCTCACTTGAAGAAGACAAACCTCAGACCAAAGGCTTCATACGGTCCAAAGGCTTCATACAGACAGAGGACTCACCTGAGTCGCACTAACGCAAACGTTTTGCAGGGAAACCACACTCAGGCATATGAATATGAGAGAGGTTCATCAAACCGTCATGTTCATAAGACCAAGAACTATTCTGCTTATTCTTATGAGTACTATTGTCCGCCTGCAAGACTGTTTGCTAGGGCTTCAAAGCCAAAATTCTCAGATGCTGCACTTAGACTAATTGCTTCTAAGCCACCCTTGAAGATGTGGGTGGCTAAGAAAGCTTAAATCTCTTTTGCAGGGAAAGGTCTCAGCAGAAAACCAAAATCGTCTGACGCTATTGCTGGGGACCTTAAACATCTTGTAGGGCGCAAGATCAAATGCCCGAATGGTCTTACTATGTACTCGTTCCTGAATCGCTTTGCTACTCTCCTATCAGTCCTAATCTGGATCTTAAGCTTTCATAACCCACTGGTTCGTCAAATGTTTTTGCTTCACAATTCTCTTCGTGAAGCCTATCCCCCTAACTGCACTGTAGGGTACGACACCAGTGTCTTCAGAATGGATTATTGATAGTGGGTGTACCAATCACATGACTGGCAAAAGAAGCCTTCTTATGGACTCAACTTTACGTCATCCGACAAGAGTCACATCACATTTGCTGACACTGGTAAAAGCAAGGTATTGGGTCTAGGTAGAGTTGCAATCTGAAAGGATCAACACATGGATAAAGTCATGCTTGTTGAATCCCTTGGCTTCAACTTAATGTCTGTCTCAATGCTTTGCGATTTGAACATGATCGTAATATTTGGAAAATATCGTTGCCTTGTACTAATGGAATCTGACAAGTCTCTAGTGTTTGAAGGGTATCGGAAAGATGATTTGTATGTGGTAGATTTCTCAGACCACAGCTTGCCGTATGTATTCTAGCAAAGCTTCAGAATGCTGGCTCTGCATCGGAGGCCTAGGGCATGCTGGCATGAGGAACCTCCACACCCTTGCAAAGAAGAAGCATGTCATAGGCATCGAGGGCGTCAAGTTCAAGAAAGATCACTTATGCGGTGCCTGTGAAGCAGGGAAAGATGACGAGGGCCAAACATCCCTCGAAGACAATCATGACAACCACTCGATCCTTCGAACTGCTCCACATGGATCTTTTCGGGTCCCACTCATTACTCAACTCTTACTACTACTGCTTGTCTCTATGGCTTTGTTCATTGTTGATGATTATTCTAGATATACTTGGGTGCACATAATCCTCTACAAGACTGAAGTGCAGGATGTCTTCAGACGCTTCGCCAATCGAGCAATGAACAACTATGGCGCCAAGATAAAGCACATCAGAAGTGACAATGGCACTGAATTCAAGAACACTGGCCTTGATACATATCTTGATACCTTGGGCATCACACATGAATTCTCAGCCCCGTACACGCCACAGCAGAATGGCGTCGTCGAACGCAAGAACAGAACACTCATTGAGATGGCCAGAACGATGCTAGATGAATACAAGACTCCAAGAAAATTCTGGCCTGAAGCCATTGATACTGCATGCCATACAATCAATCGTGTTTATCTTCACAAGCTTCTAAACAAGACATCTTATGAGCTCCTTACTGGCAAGAAGCCAAATGTCAGTTACTTCAGAGTATTTGGCGCAGGTGCTGGATCAAGGACCCACATCACACCTCAAAATTTGCACCAAAAGCACATGAGGGTTTTATGCTTGGATATGGAAAGGATTCGCACTCCTACAGAGTCTTCAATCTCTTTCATTACAAAGTGGTTGAAACAGTGGATGTGCGGTTCGATGAGACCAACGGTTCACAAAGAGAGCAACTGCCAAATGTGCTAGATGAAGTTCCATCCAGTGAATCAATCAAGCTAATGGGAACTGGAGAAATTATACCTTTTGAAGCTCATCCTGAAGAAGAACTTATCATCTCAGCACCTGATCAACATGAAGACAATGCTCAGCCTGAAGACATTCCTTCCAACAACGACAATGATCAGCAAGAGCAAAGTCTTCGCCCTGTACATCCTCGCGTTGCCAATGAAGTGCAGATTGAAAGAATAATTGATAGCATCAATGCACCTGGTCCACTCACTCGTTCAAGGGCAACTCAGCTAGCAAATTTCTGTGGGCACTTCGCATTCGTCTCAATATCAGAACCCAAGAAAGTTGAAGAAGCCTTCATGGAACCTGAATGGATTCAAGCTATGCAAGAAGAGCTTCAACAGTTTGAGCTGAATAATGTATGGGAACTGGTTAAGCGTCCTGATCCACGGAAGCACAACATAATAGGCACCAAATGGATATACCGCAACAAGCAAGATGAGCATGGTCAAGTTGTCAGAAACAAAGCTCGTCTCGTTGCTCAAGGATATACTCAAGTGGAGGGCATTGACTTCGATGAAACATTTGCTCCTGTGGCTAGACTTGAAGCCATACGCATACTGCTGGCCTATGCAAATCATCATAACATACTTCTATATCAAATGGATGTGAAGAGTGCCTTTCTCAATGGCAAGATTGAAGAAGAAGTGTATGTTGCACAACCGCCTGGCTTTGAAAATCCAAAACATCCTGACATGGTATACAAGCTCAACAAGGCACTGTATGGCCTCAAACAAGCCCCTCGGGCCTGGTATGACACACTCAAATACTTCCTGAAGAGCAAAGGTTTCATACCTGGTTCCCTAGACCCACTCTCTTCACGAAGACATATGATGGTGAACTGTTTGTGTGCCAAATATATGTGGATGACATTATCTTCGGCTGCACCAATCAGAAGTACAGTGAAGAGTTTGGATATATGATGCAAGAGCAATATCAGATGTCCATGATGGGAGAGCTGAAGTTCTTCCTCGGTCTTCAAATACATCAACAACGCAACGGCATCTTCATATCTCAAGAGAAGTATCTCAAAGATTGCCTGAAGAAGTATTGTATGCAAGACTGCAAAGGCTTCACGACGCCAATGCCAGCCAACATCATCTGGGTCCCGACGACAATGGTAAAGAGTTCGATCAAAAGGTATACCGCTCCATGATTGGTTCTTTACTTTATCTATGTGCATCTAGGCCAGATATTATGCTTAGTGTTTTCATGTGTGCTCGATTTCAAGCGGCACCAAAGGAGTCGCATCACTTAGCTGTGAAGCGAATTCTTCGATATTTGGCTCACACCCAACTCTAGGATTATGGTATCCAAAGGGCTCAGAGTTTGATCTGTTGGATTCTCGGATGCTGATTATGCTGGTGACAAAGTTGATCGCAAGTCTACATCAGGCACATGTCACTTTTCTGGGACGATCACTTGTATGTTGGTCTTCAAAGAAGCAGAACTGTGTATCTCTCTCCACTGCTGAATCTGAATACATTGCTGCTGGATCTTGCTGCGCTCAGCTTCTGGTATGAAGCAAACACTCAAGGACTATGGCATTCATCTGAAGCAAGTGCCACTCTTACTGCGACAACGAAAGCGCCATCAAGATTGCCAACAACCCAGTTCAGCACTCGAAGACAAAGCACATTGAAATTCGTCATCACTTTCTCAGAGATCATGTTGTGAAGGAAGACATTGATATCATACACGTCAACACTGAAGAGCAATTGGCAGATATCTTCACCAAGCCCTTGGATGAGAAGAGGTTTTGCAAGTTACGGTGTGAGCTAAATATCCTGGAATCCTCAAATGTCCTGTGATCAGGCACACATCCTAACACTTATGCATATTGATGACTTAGATGTGCAACACACAAAGTAAAGTATATCTTCAATCAATGAAGACATACATTCTAAGTGTGAATACATTAATGTGGAATTTGACTTCGGAGCGCCACGATAATTGTGCGCCGTGTCTGGGTCTAATACTTCCTATACGGTGGGTGCCACCACAAAATTCTGTTTGAAGTAGATCTTTACCCATAACGTTGTCTTCTTTTATAAGTGTTTCATCTCATTGGTGTTTAACCTGTGCCAATGTCTCTTCATTCTCATTTCGGTTTGGCCTGTTCGGATTTTTCTACAACATATACTATTCATTGATTTATCTTTCTACTATCTATATGTTGATTATATTTATATATATTAATATATAATAAACCTCCTAATAGTGGGTGGGTGTTCCTGTCCTCTCTACAGTCATTCCATTCGTTATTAGCCTATTTGCTCTCTCGTCGTTTTGAATCTTTTTGAACTACTAATGCTGAACTGTGATCGGATCCCTACCTCTCTTATGCCTTTCCATTCCTCAATAACTTGCTCTTTATCTATGCTACTCTCCCAATTTGTCATATGGCATTCTTTATTGTAACATACTTTATGTTTTTTTATCTTTTTTATTTGTTTGTTTTTTCATTGTTCTTTCTCGTTGTTGTGTGGGAGTACGTTAGCAAAAAATTTGTCAATAATTTCTCCTTCTACGTTCCGTCACCAATGTACAATCTATTGTGTTCATTATTCTTATGACAACGATACTGGAGTCGAGTGGTGATCTACTATTTACCTCTTTGTCTTAAGATTCGCTGCCGCGCGAAAAGCGTTTCAAAGAGATACGCGTTGGGTGCTGATTTTGGGTAGTTTCGTACTCGACCTGTGATTTCATTAATCTCACCCGATTCTGTATCCTAGCGTTTTTCCCTACCTCTTACGGACGGCCACCTTTCCGCATCTGTTTCCAACACTTTTCATCGTTACTCTCTATGTAACGGCAGATACGTTCTCTATCTCCACCTGCCTTGATCCATCAAAGTGAGGGCATCGGTGCGAGATGCGTTGATGGAGCATCTCTTTTTTCATTTTATGTCTTTATGCTTCCCATTGACGGTGTCTTTGGTGGGTGGATAGTAGCTGGGTTGTTTTTTCCTTTGTTTTTTTTTTGGGATTTTTTTTATTCTTCTCTAAATCTCTTCCTTCTTTTTTTTCCTCCTTCCATACTCCTTGTTTTTCTTCCATATTCATGTTTTTTTAGTGGCTTCGCCAACCCGGTCGTCTGGTTGTGCAAGTGGAGGAGTTGTGCCTCAACTGCTTTTGATTGCGGTGGAGAGGCCCTTTGAATCTTTGGCTGCCTACTGGGGTTCCTCAGGCCTTATGTTTTTCGCTCCCTCCTCTTTTTCTCTCTACTTATTTATATAGCGGCCATATTAAGGGATGAGGTGAAGCGCCGTCTTGGTGCTCCTGTCCCTTTCGCAAATTGGAATGGTTGGCCAGAAGGAGGGGGAGGATCTGTTCCAAGATATTCCTCTCTCAAATGGGCCACCTCGTGATGGTGCCCTTCTTCCCGCTTTTAGGACCTCTCCCCTTTTTTTCTCTTCTTTCTTGGCCGCTGGGCTCTCTCTATGTCGGTGTTGATTGTGGATTTTGCCCTCCTTCATTGGTACTTCCCATATTTATTGGTTCCCATATGGCTCACTCGCCTCCTATCAGTCTGCCCATCAGTGGGTGTCATCATTCCCTGGATACCCTGCTATGGAATTTACTTCCCTTTCTCGCGGCCACTTCCATTGCCGTGATATCTGTGAGCCACGTTCTCCTACCTCCGTGGTGTTGAGGACTCTCCCCCTCTGCTGGGACCCTGTCACCTGTGCATGTCGTTCCCTCTTTGCGTAACCACATAACCATGCTATCATATTGCGCACCCTCCTTTAAGCATAATACCCTAGTGGTGACCTTTCTCCCAATACTTGTCTCCGAATTGGTCTCCTCGATCAAATTAGGTGAACTAAGGTGTACATTTTAGGCACCTATTATATATATTCTTTATACTCTCGTTCCGCCGACCATTTCCGGATAGTCTACTTGCAGCAAGTGACTAGCATTTTATGTGGTGGTCCGTAACTTGATCCCCGCAAATTACTATCTGAATGCCCCTCTTCTGATGCGATGAGGACTTTCGTGCTAAGGCCATCCTGCTCTTTTTTCTCGTTGGATTCCATCTGCCGTTCCTTGATTCTTATTTTTTCTATATTTTCCGAACAACTACTTTCGGTTGTGTTCCGTCATTAACTAATGATTCTTTTGTCAGTTAACTCCGCGACCTGCTCGTAGATTGTGCGCTGAAACGTAGTCAACCTTCGCAACACGCCAGTGAACAAATCAACTTCACAGTGTTGCCACTTCTGCCGGATACGGACCCTTCCGCGACCCCGGGCGTATCGGAGAGATGGACAGCAGGAACGAGTCGACCGACGAATCCATTCTTACCGGGTCAAAATAACCCAACAGCGACCGCATGGCTCCATACCATGGTTGGCTGGGCCACTTCCATGTTCCACTATGAATCTCATCTCGTCATGAACCACGTATAACTTATATTTACGTCTTATAAGGATCTTAATACAGTTAATTTATTCCCAGATCCGGTGAATACCAATCATCTTTATTTTACTGAATATCCCATTCTCTTTGTCTATCGGTATGATACTTGCCCGAGATTCGATCGTCGGTATC
This sequence comes from Triticum urartu, assembly GCF_003073215.2. Lineage (NCBI taxonomy): Eukaryota > Viridiplantae > Streptophyta > Magnoliopsida > Poales > Poaceae > Triticum > Triticum urartu. Next base: position 607,830,859 of record NC_053026.1, on the reverse strand, counting down.
CCATCATACCTTGTTCAATCTCGTTACCGGCAAGTCTCTTTACTCGTTCCGTAACACATTCATCCCGTGATCAACTCCTTGATCACATTGTGCACATTATGATGATGTCCTACCGAGTGGGCCCAGAGATACCTCTCCGTCACGGAGTGACAAATCCCAGTCTCGATTCGTGCCAACCCAACAGACACTTTCGGAGATACCTGTAGTGCACCTTTATAGCCACCCAGTTACGTTGTGACGTTTGGTACACCCAAAGCATTCCTACGGTATCCGGGAGTTGCACAATCTCATGGTCTAAGGAAATGATACTTGACATTAGAAAAGCTTTAGCATACGAACTACACGATCTTGTGCTAGGCTTAGGATTGGGTCTTGTTCATCACATCATTCTCCTAATGATGTGATCCCGTTATCAACGACATCCAATGTCCATGGTCAGGAAACCGTAACCATCTATTGATCAACGAGCTAGTCAACTAGAGGCTTACTAGGGACATGGTGTTGTCTATGTATCCACACATGTATCTGAGTTTCCTATCAATACAATTATAGCATGGATAATAAACGATTATCATGAACAAGGAAATATAATAATAACTAATTTATTATTGCCTCTAGGGCATATTTCCAACAGTCTCCCACTTGCACTAGAGTCAATAATCTAGTTCACATCGCCATGTGATTAACACTCACAGGTCACATCGCCATGTAACGAATATCCAAAGAGTTTACTAAAGTCAATAATCTAGTTCACATCACTATGTGATTAGCACTCAATGAGTTCTAGGTTTGATCATGTTGCTTGTGAGAGAGGTTTTAGTCAACGGGTCTGAACCTTTCAGATCCGTGTGTGCTTTACAAATCTCTATGTCATCTCCTAGATGTAGCTACCACGTTCTATTTGGAGCTATTCCAAATAATTGTTCTACTTGGAGCTATTCTAAATTGTTGCTCCATTATACGTATCCGGTATCTCTACTCAGAGCTATCCGGATAGGTGTTAAGCTTGCATCGACGTAACCCTTTACGACGAACTCTTTTACCACCTCCATAATCGAGAAAATTCCTTAGTCCACTAGTAACTAAGGATAACTTTGACCGCTGTCCTGTGATCCATTCTTGGATCACTCTTGTACCCCTTGACTGACTCATGGCAAGGCACACTTCAGGTGCGGTACTCAGCATGCATACTGTATAGAGCCTATGACAAAGCATAGGGGACGACCTTCGTCCTTTCTCTATTCTGCCGTGGTCGAGCTTTAAGTCTTAACTTCATACCTACAACTCAGGCAAGAACTCCTTCTTTGACTGATCCATCTTGAACACCTTCAAGATCATGTCAAGGTATGTGCTCATTTGAAAGTACTATTTAAGCGTTTTGATCTATCCTCATAGATCCTAATGCTCAATACTCAAGTAGCCTAATCCAGGTTTTCCATTGAAAAACACTTTTTAAATAACCCCGCATGCTTTCCAGAAATTCTACATCATTGTCTTCGCATGATGAGGTCCATGTCTTCTAAACAGATTTATCTTCAAAATCTTCTAAGAATGCATATGACCTCTTCCCCTTCTCCTCGCACCTTAATGCTGTCACAGGTACATGTCCGTGGGAGAATCCTTTGGTTCTCATAGTCTGCATTCATTTGCAGAATTCTTACAGCATCACATAAATTCTCCCGAAGCCAGTTCCTGTTGGTCCAGCAAACGAAAACCTTTGAAGCCTTTGAACGTCTTGAAGCCTTTCAAGTTAAAGTTTATGGCTTCAGAGAAAGCAGCAAGGAAGGGTGGCAGAAAGCGTCGTGGTGAGACCTCCAGAGATCTGCCAGATGAACTCTCAGAAATGTACAAGACAGATCCTGAAGAGGATTACAGTCAGCGCAAGACCCGAATCCAATGGATTCGAAGATATTGGGCAGAACAATGGTTCAAATACAGATTTGTGACCCAGGAGTATGCTGAGAAAAACGCCATCAAGAGACCGTGGGGAGACATCCTATTCAAGAATCTTCTACCCAGGTCCAGAGATGAAGCCATTGCTCAAGGCTTCTATCCATGCATGGTCCGTGGACCACAGCCTGCTGATGCACACTCGTCGTCACTGCTATGGTGTCGTGACGACAATCTGTTCAAGCGCAACTTCCAGTTTGCTCAAAACTCAGTGAAGCAGAACAAGAAGACTTTTGGGTTAGACTTCAACCCTGGTCCCTCAGCTCACCAAGGGCAGATGGCACACGACATGCAGAAC
>NC_053026.1:607763862-607827611 GCF_003073215.2 Triticum urartu | reverse complement strand
CTCCATCAAGAATAGGCACTCTATGTCTAAGACTCCCTAAGGTAGACACATCCATCTTCCTCCAATGGTGATTAAACCAAGGCAATGGAGACCAAAGCTCTGATACCACTTGTAGGATCTAGAAGTAGATGTGTCTAGAGGGGGGGTGATTAGACACTTAGTGCTAAAGTTGCAATTTTTAGGCCTTTTTGGTTTGAGTGGAGTTTTAGGCACAATTTCAACATACACAATACATATCAAGCAAGCATGCAAAGAGTATATGAGCAGCGGAATGTAAAGCATGCAACTTGCCAGAATGTAAGGGGAAGGGTTTGGAGAATTCAAACGCAATTGGAGACACGGATGTTTTTCCCGTGGTTCGGATAGGTGGTGCTATCCTACATCCACGTTGATGGAGACTTGAACCCACCAAGGGTAACGGTTGCACGAGTCCACGGAGGGCTCCACCCATGAAGGGTAATGGTTGCGTGAGTCCATGGAGGGCTCCACCCACGAAGGGTCCACGAAGAAGCAACCACCCACGAAGGGTCCACGAAGAAGCAACCTTGTCTATACCACCATGGCCATCGCCCACGAAGGACTTGCCTCACTAGCGGTAGATCTTCACGAAGTAGGCGATCTCCTTGCCCTTACAAACTCCTTGGTTCAACTCCACAATCTTGTTGGAGGCTCCCAAGTAACACCTAGCCAATCTAGGAGACACCACTCTCCAAGAAGTAACAAATGGTGTGTAGGTAATGAACTCCTTGCTCTTGTGCTTCAAATGATAGTCTCCCCAACACTCAACTCTCTCTCATAGGATTTGGATCTGGTGGAAAGAAGGTTTGAGTGGAAAGCAACTTGGGGAAAGCTAGAGATCAAGATTCATATGGTAGGAATGGAATATCTTGGCCTCAACACATGAGTAGGTAGTTCTCTCTCAGAAATAGGATGCTGGAAGTGTAGGCTTAGTCTGATGGCTCTCTCTATGAATGAAGAGGAGGTGGAGGGGTATATATAGCCTCCACACAAAATCCAACCGTTACACACAGTTTTCCAATCTCGGTGGGACCGAATCAACAAACTCGGTCGGACCGAAAAGGTAAACCTAGTGACCGTTAGAGATTTTCGGTGGGACTGACATGCAACTCGGTAGGACCGATATGGTTAGGGTTTGGGCATAACGTAATCTCGGTGAGACCGATTACACAAACTCGGTGAGACCGAGTTTGGTAATAAGCTAACCAGAGAGTTGGTCAGGCAAACTCGGTGGGACCGATTTGCTCTTTCGGTGAGACCGAAAAGTTACAAAAGGGAAACAAAGAGTTTACATTGCAATCTCGGTGGGACCGATTCACTCTTTCGGTGAGACCAAAAAGTTACGAAAGGGAAACAGAGAGTTTGCAATCCCATCTCGGTGAGACCGAGATCCCTATCGGTAGAACCGAATTGCTAGGGTTTGGCAATGGCTTATGACAAGTGAAACTCGGTGGCGCCGGATAGAAAGAATCGGTAGGACCGAGTTTGGCTTAGGGTTTAGGTCATATGTGGAAGTGGGAAAGTAGCTGAGGATTTTGGAGCATATCATTAAGCACATGAAGCAAGAGGCTCATTAAGCAACACCTCATCCCTCCTTGATAGTATTGGCTTTTCCTATGGACTCAATGTGATCTTGGATCACTAAAATGTAAAATGAAGAGTCTTGAGCTTGAAGCTTTAGCCAATCCTTTGTCCTTAGCATCTTGAAGGAGTTCCCACAACCTTTAGTCCATGCCACTCCATTGTTGAACTTATCTGAAACATGCTAGATAGAAATGTTAGTCCAACAAGAGATATGTTGTCATCAATTATCAAAACCACCTAGGGAGCACTTGTGCTTTCACGCGAGTTGATAAAGGAGCGGCATCTGCCTAGGCTTTGCTTTTTGCTTTCTCCGGTTGCTGCTCAGATCCCCTTTCTTGCGCCTCTCCTTCCTTCCTCCAAAATTTCCAGATCTACTCTGACCGCGTGACCTAGGAAGCCATGGCGCCTCGTCATCCCCCGGCCGTAGCTTGGTACTCGTCCGCCCTGGACTCGCCGAACATGTCGGGGGCGAGCCTCTCCCGGTTGCGCCGGATGGCAGCGGCCCGGGGCATCGACGGGGCGAAGGTGTTCAAGGCCGGCTCCGCCACCCCTGAGGGTCAAGGGAGCACCTTCTATCCGCTCTTCGTAAGTGCCATTGCTGCTGGCTTGGTGCCTCCCTTCTCCGAGTTCTTCTTCTCTGTCCTCCACCATTACAATCTACAGGCTCTGCATCTCCACCCCAACTCCATCCTTCTCCTAGCAATCTTCGCCTATTACTGCGAGGCTCACGTAGGGGTGCAGCCCTCAGTGGCCTTGCTGCGCCACTACTTCTACCTCCGGACCTCTCGCGGTCCTGCTTCCGCATGCGCGAGCTTCATCGCGTACGGTGGCGCCATTGCCATCTCAAACCCCGGGAAAAGGATTAAGGGCTTCAGGAGCAAGTGGGTCTTGGCGGATGCTAGGCGCATCCATCCTCGGCTGATCTTGCCCACGGAGCAACCCACGAGCTCCAGCGATTGGGGTTGAGCGGAGCTCGCGCACCCTGTGCGAGGCTGGTGTTGGAGAAGATGGACGCGGATCTGAGGCCGGCCAACATGGTGGCGATGAAGCTGACCGGCGCGTCGCTGCTGAGGGAATTCCTGGAGCACCAGCTGGCTCCGCTTCGGCAGTACTCACTTTCGATGTGGAGGCCCCATCCGAGCCCCGCGGCCTTGGCCGCCGGAGATCTGGCTGCAGTCCTCCAATCTCTGGTCGGGGGCAATGTGGCGAGGTTGGAGGGTGCCCCTACTCCCTTGTTCCTCCGCGACGACTGGGAGCAGGTAGTGTAGTCCATGCCCGTCTTCAACGGGGATGGGCCCGTGCCCATGGAAACTCTCGAGGAACCGGTGGACGTGCCCTCCGACGACTCCAGCGAAGAGGAGGAAGGAGGGGAGCGGGAAAGAGGGCCTGACTCCGAGGCGACTGACGGAGAGTCGAGGGCACCCCTCCCCCGGCGCGGGTCCCGCGTTCTCCGCCTCTCTCCGAGAGATGACGACGAGGATGACGACGAGAAGGACGGCGGGAGCTTGCCCCCGATCCCGAAGAAGGACAAGACCGGGCTGATCTCCCGCGGGTCTGCCCCGGCCCCGAGGCGGACCGCAGACGCACCTCCCGCTTCCAAGCTTCCTGAGGTTGACCCTTCCAGCCGGCTTTCAGGCTTCAAATTTGGCCGGAGGCCGCTCGAGCTCACTGGTGATGACCCGTAAGCGTTTGATTCTTGTTTTTATTTCTTGTTCTGCTTCTGAGGCTTGACGTCCGCATCTTTTGGATAGGCTGGCGCCCGCAGTAAAGAAGCCGAAGGGACCTCCTGAGGTTCCATCTGTGGCAGCGCCTCTGCCCACGAAGGAGGGTGACCGCACGGGCTTCTCCTGCCCGGTCGTCCTCGCAAGGCCTGGCTGAGCCGGCTGGGGTGAGCTCGGCCCCCACGGCCCAAGTGACTCCCAAGGTGTCCTTGCCTGCCGCCGCCACTACAGCCATTGGGGCGCAGCAGACTCCGCCTCAGGATGTTGTGGCCGCGCAGCCGCCTTCTCCTCCTACTCCACCGGCTGCTGTCTCTCCGACTCCTTCTGCCGTTCTGGATTGTGCTGTTGCTGAGCTGGGCCAACTGCGGCAGGATCTTCTTGGCGCCGACCCTCACTTGGTGGCCGGGCGCTTGGAGCTGGCTTAAGGATGGGTTCGCTCCGACGCTTTGATTCGGGTGGCGCTGGTCCAGGCCTCGACGGCTTGCGATGAGGAGAAGTAGGCCGTCCTTGAGGCGAAGGCTGCTCATGACACAGCCCTGGGGGAGGTGGTCGACGTCTATGGTCGCTGCAAGGCGCTGGAGGACGAGCTGCTAGGCCTGTGGGACCAGCTCGCGAAAGAGGTCCGCCTTCGCCAAGAGCAGGAAGAAGGCGTGAAGGCTCACGAGGCGGCCGTCAAGGAGAGGGAGGTCAAGCTCAGGAAGCACCGCGACCGCCTAGGCACGCTGGAGCAGGAGTTGGGTGCGAGGAAGGCCGACCTGGACGACAAGGCCCTGGTTCTTGCTGAGGACCGCGTGGCCTTCACGGAGATGGAGGCGAAGGCTCGCTCCTCGCTGAGGACGCTTTACGACAGTGGCCTGGAGAGCCCGCTGGCCGGCGCCGAGGATGGCCCCGCCAAGCTGCTTCCCTTCCTGGTTCGCGCTCTTGAAGATGTCGCCCTTGGCCTTGGCCCCACGTCCGAGGCCGAGGTGCATGTCCTGTCTTCTGCAGTACTGACGCGGGTGCTCACCCACATCTACCCTCGCAATCTCGACGTCGACCTCGACAGCCTGCTGGAGCCAGTAAGCGGCGAGCGTGCCGCTGCCGCTGCCGAGGCCATGAAGGGTCGTGCGGAGGCTCTGCTGGGGAAGTTCCGGGCCTTCAGCACCAAGCCAAAGCAAGGCATTGCCGACCCCAGTACTCCATGAGGCGAACCCACTCCGCGCTGCTCCACCGCCGACAAGTGACTCCGTCGTGGCTCCTGTCCTGCCTTTAATTCCTGCACATGTGTCATGCCTTGGGGAGGCGTTTAAACTTGCGTTTGGCATTGAGACAATAGTGTGGACTGTGATATTTGCTTTTGAATTCCTTGAAATTTGCGCTTTTCCCTCCTACTTGCTTATGTTCTACGCCGGCAGAGCCCGGCCCCGCGCATACCATCACCCAGTGTTAGTCCCGACCGGAAACCAGGACGGGGCCAAGGAGTGAGGGGCTACGTGACAAGTTAGGCTCCTGAGTCGCGATGCTCAAGAGTCCCCGTTGGCGCACGAACAGCAAGTAGGGAGGTGTGATGTGGATGGATCTACCGTTCTACGTCTGCAGAGCCCGGCCCCACGCATACCTCACCCAGCGTTAGCCTTCCGGAACTAGGGAGTGAGGGGCTACGCAGCCAGTTAGGCTCCTGAGTCGCAATGCTCAGGAGTCCCCCTTGATGCTCAAACGGCCTTCGTACCTTGGCTCCGCTCGGGGAGAGACGCGCGACGAACTAGGCCCAGGGGGGGCCTGGCTGGCAGCGTGCATCTGGGCGTGACCCAGGCGCAGCCCCCGTGCCCAGCCCCCTCGCGCGGCACTCCCGAGGGGAGGTGTTACGATGAGGCTAGACACTGAGCTCTGGGCTCCCTGAGGTTGATGCGGCCCGGGGGCCACCCTCAGTTGTTTATCACCAGCGCGGAGCATAGCGCTTCCATATGTGTACGGGCATAGCCGCTCCTCGGCAGTGTCGTCAGCCAGCGCGGAGCATGGTGCTTCCACTGGTACGTGGGAGGGGGCCCCCCTCTGGGAGGAGCCCCCGGGGCGTGTACAGCCCCGCCCTGACATGTGGCTGGCACAGTAGGGCCTGGCGAGGTGTATCTGGGCACCCGTGGGCCTGCGTGGGACTCACGGGGCCCTACCTCTAGGCGGGTTGTGCCTGGCACTGGGCCTTATCTTGTGATGTGTCCCTGCAAATTTGGTTGGATGCCGGCACTCTACGTCCTCGGGTCCCGGCCCTCGAGCTGGTCTCAGTCGTCGCTGGTATGCCAGGTCGCGATGCCGTGGACAAGGCTAGAGGGTGAGGGCTGGAGAGCCAGTAAGAGCCCTGAGTCGTGATGCTCAGGTACCCCCCCCCTTTAACGTGCAAGTGGTCGGCATGGAGAAGAAGAGGTGCCGTGTACCGGCATCAAATAATCAAGCATGGCGGGTATAACACATAACCGGAAATAAATGCAAATGAGATACATGCCGCTGGTCTGGCCCGAGCGACTTGGGGATGATGCAGCCCGAGGGGCGCCCCCAACAAGGTAAGCTAACAACATGAAATAAAAGGGGTACATGCCGCAGGGACGGACCCACGCGGCCTGGGAATAATGCAGCCCTGGGGGGCGCTCCCAGCTGGAAGTGAAACTTGAAAGATGTCACCTGATGATGTTGAGGACGAAGGGGTGTTGGTGTAGCAGACTCGGTGGGCTGCGGAAGCCGATCCTCACAAGCCCCCAGGCCCGGGGGCCTCGGGAGGCTCCGGAGGTGCTGGCGGCTCCCCGCGGACCATCTCCATCTCCGCCAGGGCTGCGGAACGCCTGACCTCTTGTGCCCCCATGATGCCCCTCATGAGGCGCTGGTACGTGGCAGCCGCGTGCGGCAGGCCGTAAGGCATGCGAACATAGTTGTGGGGTGGACCTCCGCAGCGCCCCACTCGCGAGGGCCAGAGGCGCTCCAGAGAGGCGACTCGGTTGAGCCCTGGTATGTCGATGCAGACGCGCAGCCCACCATCCTCGCCTGGATGGGGAGCCACTGCTGGTAGACGGCGGCCGCCTTTCATGACCCTTGACTCTTGTAGCTCCTGAATGGCCTTGCTGACGAACTCCTGAGGGTCTGGCTCTCCTTGCCTTACTCCTTCTTGAGGGAAACGTTCTTCGAAACACGCCCCCATGTGGTGCCCAAGCGCCTCCCTCGTGACCCTAGCCAGGTCGGCGGCCCTCCAGGGGAGAGCCCCTGAGCCCTGCGTGAGGAGGGCACCGGGCGTGCTTTCCTATGCGATGGAAGGAGGTTCCCCTTGGGCAGGCACGGGCCTAGAGGGGCCTGCCTCCTGAGGGGCCGGGCCGGACAGTGTCTTCTTCTTGGGGGCAGTCTCGGGAAGCCTCCTGCTTCCGCGATCCGGGTCTTCAAGTGACGCGGCCTGAAAGGCTTGTTCTAGGGAACACACCGCGTCCTTCTCTTCACAGGGCACCGTGATGACTCCGCCACTTCCTGGCATCTTGAGGACGTTGTAGCCATGGTGAGTTACGGCCATGAACTTGGCCAGCGCTGGGTACCCAAGGATGGCGTTGTACGGCAGGCGAATGTGAGCGACGTCGAAGTCGGTGAGCTCGGTGCGGTAGTTGTCGCGTACCCCGAAGGTGACGGGGAGGCGGGCCTGCCCAATCGGGACCGTGGAGCCGTCGGTGATTCCGGAGAAAGGCTTGGTTGGCTGAAGCTGGCTGTAGGGCACTTGGAGATTGTTGAATGTTTCCACGGACAGGATGTTGAGCCCTGCACCGCCATCGATGAGGGTCCTGGTGACCACCGCGTTGCTGATGATTGGGGAACAAAGCATTGGGAGGACTCTGGCTGTAGCCGCACACTTGAGCTGATCTGCTGAGCTGAACGTGATGGCGCACGCCGACCACCTGAGAGGGCGCGTGGCTTCAAGCCTGGGGAGGACTGCATTCACTTCGCGGGCGAACTGCTTGAAGATGCGTTGAGAGGCTGGGGCCTGAGCCCCGCCCAGGATGCAGGCGATCGCGCGCGGCTACTGGAAGCCCCTAGCCCCCTCGTCTTGGTGGTGGTCCTCATTTCTCCTTGGCTGCGGCGGCAGCGGGGGGAGGCCTGCGTTGCCTTGCGGGCGATCCTCGCGAGGCTGATCGCTCCAGTCTCCCTCGTGAGGCGAGTCTTGCCAGCGATCCTCGCGAGGTTGATCGCGCCACCCTTGGCGCGGGCCACGGTCTTCCCAGCGTCCTGCGTTCCTTCCTCCTCCTCGACCGTATCCCCGGTCATCGCGGTTGGGGCAACGGCCGATCCTTCCTTCCTGCATGGCTCGGAGCTCTTGACATTCGTTGGTGTTGTGGGTGTGGAGGCTGTGGTACACATAGTACCGGCTGGCCTTGGAAGGTTCGGGCTGATCTCTGCCCCGCTTGGTGTCTGGTTCTGCCGCGAGCATGGCAGCCCCCTTGCGCTTCACATCCTTGGCCTTGGGCTTCTTCTATTCTGGGTCTGCGGCAGGAAGCTCGAGGAGGGAGAGATGCCCTTCCTCAGCCCTAGCGCACTTGGTTGCCAAGTTGAACAGCTCCAAGGAAGTGCACAGGTCTTCATGCATCGCTAGCTCCTCCTTCATCTTGACATCGCGCACGCCGTCGGAGAAGGCTGAGATGATGGCCTCCTCAGTCACCTTGGGAATCTTGAGATGTGCGTTGTTGAAGCGCTGGATGTACTTCTGCAGGGTCTCCTCGGGTTGTTGCTTGATGCGGCGCATGTCGCTCACGGCGGGTGGCCGGTCGCGAGTACCTTGGAACTTGGCGATGAAGCTGGTGCGCATCTCGTCCCAGGAGGAGATCGTGCCTGGAGCCAGTTTCAGGAGCCAGGTGTGGGCCCCGTCCTTGAGTGCCATGGGAAAACAGTTCGCCATGACCTTCTCGTCTCCGTTGGCAGCTTCGATGCCCAGCTCGTAGAGCTAGAGGAACTCCGCAGGGTCAGCCGTGCCGTCGTAACGAGGAGGCAGGTCTGGCTTGAACTTGCTGGGCCACGCGACGCTGCGCAGCTCGGTGGTGAAGGTACGGCAGCCTGCTGTGGCCACGGGAGGCCTTGGGTGACGGAGAGCTTGGTCTTGCATGTCCCCACGCACTGCAGCTGGGTCTTGACGTGCGGGAGTAGGAGCATGGTCGCGACGTGCTGGAGCAGGGTGCGCCCGGGCGGCTTCTTGCGGGCGAGGGACTTCCTGGCAGCTCTGCTCTGATGGAGCGGGTTCCGCCCAGGGGCCACGCGCCTTGGAGCCATGGCGCCTTCTTGAGGAGGAGGCGGCCGGGGCACCGCCGGAGCTTCGTCGCCCGCGCGGGGCGGGGCGCGGTGCACCGGAACGGACGGCGCAGGAGAGCCCCCTGCGGCGCAGATGAGCTCGGCGACGTGGTTGAGCCATTCTTCGTAGACGTCGTCGATGGGACGGTAGCACAAGAGCTCGTTTGCCGCGATGAGCATAGCTCGAGCCTCCATGGGTGCGCGGAGCGCGCAGGACGAAGAACCAGCTGGGGTGAGCGAGGGAGTTGCGGTGCGGCCGTCTTGCCGCACGAACGAATGCTGAGACGATGCTTGCTGCTCGTCCCCCGCCGGGCTGGTGGCGGCGTTGACGGCAGGTGATGGGGAACGGTGAGGAGGCCCGCCGACAGGAGCCGTCTGGGCGACGCGGGAAGCGAGAGCGGCCCGGCGCTCGGCACGGGCCCGACGAGCGTCAGACATGGGCGCGATGGTCGGAGGAGAACGGGGCGGTGGAAGATAAATTCCGGCGCACCCCTACCTGGCGCGCCAAATGTCGGATTTCGGGTTCCGGCAGACCCTTGAGGTTCGAACACTGGGGTGCGCGCGGAGATTTCGCCTCCTACCTACCTGCTCCCCTCCGCCTCGCTAAGATCTAAGCTAGGAAAGAACAACACGAGAGACACAGGGTTTATACTGGTTCGGGCCACCGTTGTGGTGTAATACCCTACTCCAGTGTGTGGCGTGGTGGATTGCCTCTTGGGCTGACGATGATGAACAATACAAGGAAGAACAGCCTTGCGAGGGTCTGCTCTTGGCTGGGGCGATGAACTGCTGGGAGGAGTTCAGTCACCCTTCTCTCTCTCTCTCTCTGCTATTGTTCTTCTCCCTCTGATTCTCGATTCCCCCTCCCCTGGGGGTGGCTAGTCCTATTTATAGAGGCCCTGGTCCTCTTCCCAAATATCGATCGGGAAGGGAGCCAACAATGGCGGGCTAATTTGAAGGGGGACAGCTAGTACCAGCTATCCTGACAAAAGTAGTCTTCGCCTGCACAAAGCTCTGGAGGTGACGCCGTCTTGGGCTCCACAATGACCTTCATCTTGCAGTCCTCCTGGTCTTGGTCTTGTTGCACCGAAATGGCAACCTTTGCCTGATGCCTCGGTACTCCGCGGCTGCGCTTGCCCCCTTTGCACCAAAGAGGAAAGGAGGACACTGCGCGGGCTGGCACCCGCTTGGCGCCCTTGGTCGTCATGGCTTGCATCACGGGCACCTCGTGAGGTACCCCGCCTTGATCTCTCCGCCTCCTCGCGAGCCAGCCTGATGAGGCCGTGCCTGAGGAAGCTCCGCGTCGTCCGCCCCGCGAGGCTTGGCCCCTCGCAAGGGTCTTGGGTCTGTGTTGGTGAAGATGGGCCGTGCTGGGGCCCCCCTTTGAGCCACGCCGCAGGCTGCAGGCAGGCAAGTCTGGGGACCCCCATTCCCAGAACGCCGACAAAAGAAGGCATTAAGTCATTAGTAAAGAAGGTCGCCGGGGAGTTCCGGCCCGACTGCTCAGCAGTCGGCCCGAATCTCGGGGACTACAGCCCACGGGTGCGCCAGCACGCCCCCGCAAAGAAGAAAAAGAACTCACTCCGGCTCTCCGACAAGTCGGCGGTCCGCTTGCCCAGCTCTTCAACGTTGCGGTTGAAGGCAGTAACATGGAGGTTATGGTAGTCCTGCGACAAAATATTTCAGACAGAAGTAAGTACCTGGAACTCACCAATAGGAGTTCCAGGCCGCCTGCTCAGCAGCCGACCCAAAACTCTGGGACTACACCCAGTGGGTGCACTGGCGCGCCCCCACAGAGAGGAAAAAAACGAGAAAAAAAGAGGACCAAAGAGAAAGCATACCCGGACGGCTGCTCGCGACGCCAGGTATGCCTTGGTGCTATTCTGGATTGCGTCGCCCTCAGCTCGCAGCTTCATCTGGACATCTAGAAGCGAGTAGTTCATCGGCCCCATGCCGCCTCCTCGCACCCACCCAATGGGCGCGGCGCTCGTCGCTTCAGCGTCTGGGATCGCCGAGCTGGCGGTGCCGGTCTCCAGGGGGCGTGGCGCGGAAGTCGCCTTCTCAAGACGGCGGCGCGTTGGCGAGCTGACTTGAAAGAGTAGCCTCGCCACAGCCTCGTCTTCGGTCGGCGGCCCCGGTGGGACCGCCAGCTTTTCGCCTTGTGCGCTCCCAGACGGCGGCGGAGGTGGCGGCAGAACGATCACGTCTGGCGTGGAGGAGTCGCCGCCTTCCCTCTCCAGGATGGGGTTCTCGCCGCCGGCTTCCCCAGTCTGCCCCGTGAACTCCGGAGGCGGCGGTGCAGAGTTCAGCGGGGTGACGAACACCGCCGATTGGCGGTGCGCGGCCTCCTCAGCCTGCCGCTTCGTCGCGGCGACGGCTTGGGCCTCGTCCAGTTTCTTCTAGGCGGAGGCTTCCGCCTTATCGGCCTCCACCTTCTCTAGGCGGGCGGCCTCTTCCTCATTGCGCTTCTCCTGCGCATTCCGCTCCATCGCCTCCCGGAGGTCGGCGCCGGGGTCAATCCGCCGAGTGGTGGCGGACGTCTCCGCTGACCCCATGACGGAAGCGGCGACGACCCTCTTAAGAGTGAGGGGAGCCCTAAACCAAGGGAAGCAAGTAAAAGACTCAAACAAAGCCACAAAGAAAGAATAAAGCGTTGAGACGGAATAATCACGCGAAGACCAGTGGCGGCTTCTTCACTTCCTTACGGAAGCGGATGGCCTTCGCAGCCGCCTCGTCCTGCCGGTTCGCCGCAGCCGAACTCTTGGGCTTCTTCGGCCGACTGCCGAACAAGGACGGCACGGCCCTACGCTTCTTCCCGCTGCCTGGAGCACCCGGCGCGGCAGAAGAGCCCGCGCCGGGTTGGCTGGCTCCTAGCCGATGGTGGGGGGCGACCTCCTCCTCAGCATCAAGCCAGTCCTCTGGGCTGGTCCCGAGCCGTGGGCTGCCTCCTCCCTCCGTGTCGTCTTCCAAAGCCGCCGCCCCCAGATCGGGGTCGTCGACGTCGCTCTCTGCCCGGTCGGCAAGGAACTCGCAGGCCGGCCCCGTGGTGCCGGCTGGTGGATGGAGGAGGGGATTCTGACCAAAGCCGATTGGTCGGGCCGCACAAAACAAACTCGGCAAGAAAGAAGACAATCCAAAGAAAGAAAGAAAAGGCAACTCACTATGGGTGGGGGGTTGGCACGGGAGTACAGCTCCTTGCCAAACCGCCAGTCCTCCAGGAGCTTGCTGTCCGAGAGGTAGTTCACCATGTAGGCCACCTCCTCGTGAGGCATGTCCTTGGTGCACATCCGACTCGGGTCACGGTGCCCGCTCATTTGGCATATCATGTGGAGGCGACCTTGGAGCGGGAGAATTCGGCGCGCCACGAAGGCGGCCAGCAGGTCTGGACCAGTCAAGCCCTCCGACTGCGTCAGCACTCGGAGTCGCGCGACGTCGCCGACTCCCGCAGGCGTCAGCGACTTGGCCCAGTACGACCAGTTGGGCAGTCTCCCAGCCGGCGAGCCGGCTTCGAAAGCCGGCAGGTTGACCCAATTGACCCTCGCAAAGACGCTCTTGACTTAGAAGTACGATCGCTGCCACATCTTCACCGACTTTATCAGCCTGATGGTGGGGAAGGGGTTGTCGGCCCCCAATCTCCGCCCGGTGATGAACACGCCGCATTGAGCCGGCACGCCTGCAGCCTGGGTGCCGAGCTTAGAGTAGAAGAACTCCCCCCAGAGCTCGAGGGTGGGGAGGACTCCGAGGAAGCCTTCGCACAAGGCCACGAAGGCGGACAGCAGCACCACCGTGTTGGGCGTGAGGTGGTGCGGCTGGAGGCCGTAGAACTCCAGAAAAGAGCGGAAGAAGCTGCTCGCCGGCAGCCCCAATCCGCGCGGGCAGTGCGAGCGGAAGATGACCCGCTCGCCCTCCTCCGGCGCTGGGGAAATCTCTCCCCTCGACGCAAGACGCACCCGCACGTAATCTTCGTCGGGGAGCCGACGAGTCTTGCGGAGGAACTCGGTGTGGTCGTCGTGAACTTCTGAGCCGTCCTAGGTGCCGGAAAGCACCGAGGGAGGCGCGGTGGCAGAAGAAGAACTCATCGTGAGCTGATCGCCGCGGCGTTCGTCGAAGCTTGGGCGCACGGTGGGGCGAGGAAGAAGGAGAAGGAGAAGAGCAAGGAGTAGTGGGAAGGAGGGGCGCGCGTGCTCTGCCGCGCCCCCCTCCTTCCCCAACTTATAGCCTCATGGGCTGCGAAGCCGAGGGGGCAGTCATGGGATTTACTGCGCCCACGACCCCACGACCCCCACATTTCCACGACAAAGTTACTGCGCGCAGTAACTTCACAAGAATCGCAACTGTCTGCTCGGGCCACAGCGGATCCGCTCGAGCGCCGAGGCACGGTAATGGCGGGCCCCCTCCTACGGGCCTGTCCCGTCACACACGTAGGCTGGCAGACTGGCCCGGCCGCGCGTTGCCACGTGACAGGCCCGGAACGGGCGGCGGCCTGGAAGCTTAGCCAGCACGCTACTTGGATCCCGCCATGACGTTCGAAATATTGTGCAAGTCAGAGTTGGGCGGGTCCCACTCCTTCTAGTCGGCCCGGCGGAAATCAAGCAAGAACCATGTGTCGAGCACCTGGAAAGAGAAACTTCTGAGGCTTCTCGGCCGATCGTCTGCGGCGCCTCACCAGCTTCGGGAACTACTGCCGGAGTAATGGGCCACGGGTAGCCTAACCCGAGCCCTAGAACATTTCAAGACATCGGGGCAGGCTGCGCCCCTCAAGACCCCAGTAGGAAGAGCCGCCTTCTGAGAAGTCGGCGGCAAGGCGACCGACTGCCCACTCGCGGCCGAGTCCCGGGAACGACTTCAGGATAAGCCGACTCCTGACTGGCGACTACCAAAGAAGCCAGCTTTGGGGAGTCGGCCCGCGACTCCAACAAACCCCATATCCTCATCGGGAGGGACAGGACCGTGGAGTGGCTATAGTAAAGCCCGCTCCCGCCCCTTACCAGGGGCAGGCATGGCTACAACACACCGTACCCAGGGAGATCTCGGTGCGGCGTGACACTGTTGCCGTGTCGTCCCTGACATCGGCGCGGAAGGACCGAATCCTGCGCCCACGACGGCTTGTCTGTACGACCCTGGGGCGGCGGGTCCCACCAGCCAGTGGTACCCCAGGAGACGGCAAGTGCGCCACCAGTCGGCCCCCGAGAGTCGGCCAGACCCTCCCCCGGGGCCCACGCGCCATTAATCAGATGTGATGGAGAGTGGCAATAGTGATTGCCCACCAGGCGGCGGAGCTGTTGCCACGACTCCATGACCTAGCCCGCGTCATCAGAAGCACGGCTATAGTAATCAGCAGACGGCAAGACCCGCCCACGGCGGACGCGGCCTGTCGGCTCCGTACCTAGCCAGTCGGCGGGCCCCAGCAGTCAGCGGAGAAGACGGAGGCCGGAGGCACTGACGGCTAGGCCCGCGTCCAGCCGGATTACCATTGTACCCCTGGGGGGTAGGCCTATATAAACCCCCCAGGGCACCCGTGCAAAGGGTTGGAATCCATTAGCTCTAGACCAGATCATATAGGAGGGAGAGAGCTAGCCTTGCCCTCTCCTACCTCCAGGAAACAGCTCAAGGAGCAATCGTGTAAACACTTTGCCATAGTGATCATGCGGAGACCCCGTAGAGCAGCAGTAGGGGTATTATCTCCTCGGGGAGCCCTGAAGCTGGGTAAGATTCGCCGGCGTGCATGTCTATGCCTCATCCCATTTCCAGGCACTGGCGACGTTCTACTCGCCCCCACCATGATAAGCCATCCTTTGGCATATGTCGCACCCAACCCCCGACAGACGGCCCTATTCCGGCGGAGCTCCGGAACAGGCCCCAAGATGGGATCTCGTGGATACAGAAAGTTGCGGCGGTGGAATTAGGTTTTTGGCTCCCGTTCTGATCGTTTGGGGGTACATGTGTATATATAGGAGGAAGAAGTACGCCGGAGGAGTAACGAGGGGCCCACGAGGCAGGGGGCGCGCCCTAGGGGGGCGCCCCCACCCTCATGACCGCCTCTTTTGTTCCTTGGAGCAGGGTCCAAGTCTCCTGGATCACGTTCGGTGAGAAAATCACGTTCCCGAAGGTTTTATTCCGTTTGGACTCCGTTTGATATTCTGTTTATCCGAAACACTGAAATAGGCAAAAAAATAGCAATTCTGGGTTGGGCCTCCGGTTAATAGGTTAGTCCCAAAAATAATATAAAAGTGGAAAATAAAACCCAATATAGTCCAAAACAGTAGATAATATAGCATGGAGCAATC
Source organism: Triticum urartu (assembly GCF_003073215.2). NCBI lineage: Eukaryota > Viridiplantae > Streptophyta > Magnoliopsida > Poales > Poaceae > Triticum > Triticum urartu. Next base: position 607,812,721 of record NC_053026.1, on the reverse strand, counting down.
AAAAATTATAGATACGTTGGACACGTATCAGGCATCCCCAAGCTTAATTCTTGCTCGTCCTCGAGTAGGTAAATGATAAAAAGAGAATTTTTGATGCGGAGTGCTACTTGGCATAATTTCAATGCAAATCTTCTTAATTGTGGTATGAATATTAAGATTAGAAAGATTCAAGACAAAAGTTTATATTGACATAAAAATAATAATACTTCAAGCATACTAACAAGGCAATTACGTCTTCTCAAAATAACATGGCCAAAGAAAGTCATCCCTACAAAATCATATAGTCTGGCTATGCTCCTTCTTCACCACACAAAGTATTTAAATCATGCACAACCCCGATGACAAGCCAAGCAATTGTTTCATACTCTAACTTTTTCAATCTTCACGCAATACATGAGCATGAGCCATGGATATAGCACTATAGGTGGAATAGAATGGTGGTTGTGGAGAAGACAAAAAGGAGGGGAAGATAATCTCACATCAACTAGGCGTATCAATGGGCTATGCAGATGCCCATCAACATATATCAATGTGAGTGAGTAGGGATTGCCATGCAACGGATGCACTAGAGCTATAAGTATATGAAAGCTCAAAAAGAAACTAAGTGGGTGTGCATCCAACTTGCTTGCTCATGAAGACCTAGGGCAATTTGAGGAAGCCCATCATTGGAATATACAAGCCAAGTTCTATAATGAAAAATTCCCACTAGTATATGAAAGTGATAACATGAGAGACTCTCTACTATGAAGATCGTGGTGCTAATTTGAAGCACAACTGTGGTAAAACGATAGTAACATTGTCCCTTCTCTCTTTTTCTCTCATCATTTTTTATATATTTTTTCTTTGGGCCTTTTCTCTTTTTCTTATGGCCTCTTTTTATGTGGCCTTCTTTGGCCTCTTTTTTATTTATTTTATTTTTTGTCCGGAGTCTCATCCCGACTTATGGGGGAATCATAGTCTCCATCATTCTTTCCTCACTAGGACAATGCTCTAATAATGATGATCATCACACTTCTATTTTTCTTACAACTCAATACTTCGAACAAAATATGACTCTATATGAATGCATCCGGCGGTGTACCGGGATATGCAATATGACAATGATGGAGTGTGTCATGATGAACTAGATGGTGGAAAGTTGCATGGCAATATATCTCAGAATGGCTGTGGAAATGCCATAATAGGTAGGTATGGTGGCTGTTTTGAGGAAGATATATGGTAGGTGTATGATACCGGCGAAAGGTGCGCGGTATTAGAGAGGCTAGCAAAGGTGGAAGGGTGAGAGTGCATATAATCCATGGACTCAACATTAGCCATAAAGAACTCATATACTTATTGCAAAAATCTAGAAGTTATCAAAGCAAAGTATTACGCGCATGCTCCTAGGGGGATAGATTGGTAGGTAAAGACCATCGCTCGTCCCCGACCGCCACTCATAAGGAAGACAATCTATAAATAAATCATGCTCCGACTTCATCACATAACGGTTCACCATACGTGCATGCTACGGGAATCACAAACTTTAACACAAGTATTCTTTAAATTCACAACTACTCAACTAGCATGACTTTAATATTATCACCTCCATATCTCAAAACAATTATCATGCTTCAATCTTTTCTTAGTATTCAACACATTCAAAAGAAAGTTTCACAAATCTTGAATACCAAGCATATCTTCTAAACCCGCCATCCTAATAATAAACCACGCATTGCTTCTGGTCGTACGTCACACATTTTTTCAAAAAAGCCCTTGTGTTTTCAGTAATTAAACCCGCCATCCTATTTTAAGTGGATTATAGGAGAAAACGTTTCGCTTATGCAAATAACACCCTGTAATTTGGTATTATTCAACGTCAGTCCGGTGAGGAAAACAGAGATGCAGACGGGATAGAGTGAATGCAAAGAGTAGTCCCGTTCACTGTCGCTCCCGCCGGCGACGACTGGCTTGCCCACGCGGCGGCCCATGCGAGCAAGGCCAAAGGACGGCCCAGACGGTCGATGGTGGTGATGTCATCGTTGTCCTCACGCATGTAGATGAGGCAGTGGGGAGGGTGCCGGCGCTGGTCGCAGGGGAGGCCGAAGGGCGTGGACAAGCCAGATCCGGGACTGAGGACGGACACCGGCGGCTTGGGGACATGGATCCCGCAGATCTGAGCAGCGGCTGGCGAACTCGGAGGCGGCGGTGGCATGAAGACAGCCGTGGTGGTGGTGGCAGCAGCGGCGAGGCTCCTTGCGTGCTCCTGCTCATGGACAAGGGAAAAGAGAAAGAACTGAGAGGCAGAGGAGATAGAAACGAGGGAGGAGGAGAGGTGCATTGGAGCTCCGGTAGCGGGTGGCGTGCACGATGGATCGGGTGCTGAGAAAAGAAGGGAATCGGGGATGGGGAGAAGAAAGGTGTGGGGAAGAGACGAGAGGATGAGAGGAAGGGGCTGAGAAGATAAGGTCGGAGGGAAGAGCGGCCAAACGACACGCGTTGCCTGTGTGTGAGACGGCTGGTGCCCAAGGGCGGGCTGGAGACTCAAGGCTTGATTCTCGCCATGCAAAAAACGAGATTAAAGAAAGGAGTTAACTAACTTAGGAGGAATTAGCTAGAAAAAGGATTTTTTTAACGAGAAAGCTACAAAAGTATTAAATGCTTGATTATGGCCGTTGCATGCATCTTTTTGCTTCTCCGTATCTACATGCACAATTGCACACGATTGACGGGCTTGGTTCTACATTTCATTTTTGTCTCGACGAAGTTGGATACATGCACAGGATTGATGGTTTTTGTTCCATATTTTTTTCTTCTTTTATTTTCTTGATTAAAATTTTCAATCATTCATACCCATTGTAACCCCATCTGTTTGTGTTGACAAAATAATCTCCGAGCGCTGCTGATTTCGGTTCATACGAGTGCATTTTATGTCGGACATTATAATTTTTGTGAGTTTTTGTTGTTCACCCGTTGCAACGCACGGGCCTTTTGCTAGTTATTATTAAGCAAATTACCATGCTATTAAGAGACTCACAAAATAATTTAAGTGAAGCATGAGAGATCAATAGTTTCTTTAAAACAAATCCACCACCGTGCTCTAAAAGATCTAAGTGAAGTACATAGAGCAAAATTATAACGCTTAAAAGATATAAGTGAAGCACATAGAGCAAAATTACTTAGCTCAAAAGATATAAGTGAAGCACATAGAGTATTCTATCAAATTTTAGTCCATGTATGGTGAGGGAGTCCTGGATTAGGGGGTGTCCGGATGGCCGGACTATACCTTCAGCCGGACTCCTGGACTATGAAGATACAAGATTGAAGACTCCGTCCCGTGTCCGGAAGGGACTTTCCTTGGCGTGGAAGGGAAGCTTGGTGATACGGATATGTAGATCTCCTACCATTGTAACCGACTTCGTGTAACCCTAACCCTCTCCGGTGTCTATATAAACCGGAGGGTTTTAGTCCGTAGGACAACATACACAACAACAATCATACCATAGGCTAGCTTTTAGTGTTTAGCCTCTCTGATCTCGTGGTAGATCTACTCTTGTACTACCCATATCATCAATATTAATCAAGCAGGACGTAGGGTTTTACCTCCATCGAGAGGGCCCAAACCTGGGTAAAACTTCGTGTCCCTTGCCTCTTGTTACCATCCGGCCTAGACGCATAGTTCGGGACCCCCTACCCGAGATCCGCCGGTTTTGACACCGACATTGGTGCTTTCATTGGCAGTTCCTCTGTGTCGTCGCCATCAGGAAGGATGCATCGCCCCGTCTTTAAAGACGGCACCGTTGCTAAGGGAGCTTTGGCTGTCGGCCAAACCCTCCGGCTAGGTGGTTTTTTATGACCGCCTGTTCGGCTTCTGCGTCGACGATGACCTCTCGAGCCATCGAAAACAATCTTCATGTCAGCTCGGAACTCGCCGAGCAGTTAGATCCAATGGAGCTCTCCTCCATAAACAAGCTCTTGGATCGCTTCGCCGCCCTGGGAGTCGCTACGGATTATGACCAGATTGGGCCTAAACCCGATCTGAGAGAGATTAACTCTCCCCAAGTCACCCATCATGTTGTCGTGGTAGAGGGACGGCGCGGCGACCCTTCATCTATCTTAAGGACTCGCTACGTCCGGATTCCCGATCCCTCCAAGCCGGATACCCGCGTAGGGGAGGATATCACTCAAGACCTGAACTTAGAGTCAGGCGACGGGCTGGATTCATTGGACAACATCCAGGAATCCAAATTTTCGAGTTCGGAAATTCCTCGGCCTCTGAGCCTCAGATGGGGTGAGGCTTCGGATTTAATTCCACCCACCCACCCCAACATAAGCGATCTATCCAAAATCAGGCAAGAGCCCGATGAAACAGTACATCATTACTGGGCCAGATTCCTCCTGGTTAAGAACAGGCTAAGGGACTGCCGCGAGGAAGACGCAATCTCAATCTTCTGCAATAATTGCACAGACAAGGGAATACTCAACGCCATAAGTCGCCGTGATATTACACACTTCGCTGACTTGGCGTCCATTGTTTGAAAGTACTGTGCGATGGAAAGCGCCTGGAAAACCGAAATCAAATTTTGGGACAATCCGACCCTGAATACAAACCCAGTCTGAAATAAAAGGGTGCATCATCACCAGACACCCGGGTCAAGCACTAAAAAGCAAAAACCCTCTATAGGGCATGGAACCGTACTGGAAGGATGGCTCAATGGACCCTGTAAAATTCACAGTACAGAGGACGCCACACCAACTCACAGCCTGAGAGCATGTTGGATACTCCGGCAGGTGGCCAAAATTGGCGAAAATCTCCTAATTCCGGAGGCCACAGAAAGCCACCCCAGAGACACCAATACGGTATTAACAGTCTTCGAGACTTCAGCATCAAATAATATGCAAAAAAGGACACTCTGCAGCCTTGCCGAAGTCTACCATGTAGCAACAATAAACCCATGGAGTGACACGGCTATTACCTTTAATGCCAGTGATGAACCTAAATTCCGAACAGCCCGAGCACCAGCCGCATTGGTCCTTAGTCCAATAATGGACGGCTTTCGTCTTACCAAGGTACGCATGGACGGCGGCAGTGGATTGAACCACATTTATGAGGAAACCCTTCAAAAAATGGAAATAGACTGGAACTGCATTGAGCGAAGCAGCATAACCTTTAGAGGAATAATCCCCAGTCAGGAAGCGCGCTGTACAGGAAAAATCACACTAGATGTGGTGTTCGGCACGCCGGATAATTACAGGTCCGAAGAGGTCACGTTCCATGTGGCTCCGTTCAGCAGCGGTTATCACGCTCTGCTAGGGCGGGAAGCGTTCACAATCTTCCAAGCAATACCCCATTACGGGTACATGAAGCTCAAGATGCCCGGGCCTAACGGGATCATCACTCTCGCTAGTGATCCGGACATAGCACTCCGCGCCGAAAACAAGACAGCCGCACTGGCCCTCGAGGCACTATCCGAAGCCCTAGCGGCTGAGGAACTGACTGCGCTGCGCTCTACGGTGAATAGGGACGATGTGGTACTCGACAAAAGATCCAAGTCCACCTCCTTTAAACCGACGGACGAAATAGTCAAATTCCAAGTCCATCCAACGGACCCCAATAAAACAGCTTCCATCGGGGCACAGTTAAACCCTGATGTAGACGCCGCACTGCGAGAGTTCCTACGAGAGAACTGGGACATTTTCGCCTGGCACCCTTCAGACATGCCAGGAATCCCACGCAGGCTGGCCGAGCACAGCTTAAATATCCAAACAGGATTCAAACCTGTCAAACAGGCTCTTCGGCGTTTTTCCGAACCTAAGAGACAGGCCATGGGAGAGGAGCTAACAAAGCTATTGGAGGCTGGGTTCATCAGAGATATAAAACATCCGGACTGGCTAGCAAACCTGGTGATGGTACCAAAGAAAGACAAATCCTGGCGCCTGTGTGTTGATTTTAAAGACCTTAACAAGGCTTGCCCAAAGGATCCCTTCCCCCTCCCCCGCATCGATCAAATTATTGACGCTACCGCAGGACACGATTCGTTGTGTTTCCTCGACGCATATTCCGGCTACCATCAAATCTAGATGGCAGAACCAGACCAAGCCGCAACGGCATTTATCACACCATACGGCCCATTCTGCTTCAACACGATGCCCTTCGGGCTCAAAAACGCCGGCGCAACATATCAGCGCATGATTCAGACATGTCTGGCAAGCTAGATCGGCAAAACAATGGAGGCATATGTAGATGATGTGGTCGTCAAAACAAGACATGTTGAATCTCTAGTAGACGACTTGAGTCTCAAATTTGATAACCTCCAAACATACGACATCAAGCTCAACCCGGAAAAATGCATTTTCGGCGTTCCAGCCGGAAAGCTCTTGGGCTTCATTGTATCCGGTAGAGGAACTGAAGCAAATCCAGCCAAAATCCGAGCTCTCTCGCAACTAGATATCCCAAAGGACCTCAAACAAATACAAAAGTTAACCGGATGCGTGGCGGCTCTAAGCTGCTTTATCTCTCGCTTGGGAGAAAAGGCCCTACCCCTTTACCGCCTCCTTCGGCGCACCGAACACTTCAAATGGACATATGCAGCCACGGCCGGACTCGACGAAATAAAAGCCATACTGGCAACAAACCCAGTCCTGGCTGCGCCAAACATTGGTGAACCAATGCTATTATACATTGCAGCAACACATCAGGTTGTAAGCGCAGTGCTCGTCGTCGAACGAGAAGCGGACGGACACAAATTCCCCCTTCAAAAGCCGGTCTATTATGTGTCCACTGTCCTCTCTCCCTGCAAATCATAGTACCCGCATTATCAAAAGATTGTGTATGCGGTATTCATGGCATCCCAGAAGCTACGACACTACTTTCAAGAGTGTTCAATAACAGTAGCCTCGGAAGTACCACTTAACGATATTATAAACAACCATGACGCAATGGGCCAGATTGCAAAATGGGCCATTGAGCTCCTCCCGTTCCACATAACTTATAAGCCACGACGAGCCATCAAGTCGCAAGTCTTGGCCGACTTCATCGCAGAATGGACGGATGCCGAACTCCCTAAAGAGTACGGCACATATTCAAATTGGATCATGCATTTCGACGGTTCCAAGATGTTGGCCGGACTGGGGGCCGGCGTCGTTTTGACGTCCCCCACATGAGACACAGTTCAATACGTACTCCAGATTATGTACACGGACTCCAACAATGCAGCCGAATATGAGGCCCTTTTACATGGTCTCCGGATGGCAGTATCCACGGGCATTCAACGCCTAGAGGTGCGCGGGGACTCGAACCCCGCAATATCCCAAATAAATGGAGTCTTCGATGCCAAGGATCCAAAAATGGCAGCTTAACGCAACGCCGTCCTAAAAATGTCAGCTCGGTTCGAGGGGCTTGAATTTCACCATATAGCCCGGGAAAATAATCAGGCGGCAGATGTCCTGGCACGCATCGGCGCAAAACGCAATGTAGTCCCCCCCCCAACATCCGTAGTATGGGAAGGGGAGCCAACAATAACAGCCCGGACCCAACCGCACTGCCCGACACCGAACATCCTGACACAATCGGAGGCTCTGCCAATGAAATAACACCTTCAGCCCACGTAATTCTGGCCGTCATCGCCCCGTGGATAGAACCATTCCTCGCCTACCTTACTAGGCAAGAACTCCCCGAGGACCAAAATGAGGCACGCTGCATAGTGCGGTGATCCAAAGCCTACAGAGTCCACGAGGGAGAGCTTTATAAGAAAAGCACTACCGGAGTCCTTCAAAGGTGCATCTCCGAAGAGGAGGGGCGGAACCTCCTGGCTGAAATTCATGCCGGACTCGGCGGTCATCACGCTGCAGCTCGGTCCCTTGTAAGCAAGGCCTTCCGTACGGGCTTTTATTGGCCGATGACCCGGGCACACGCTCAGGACTTAGTCCAAGATGCACCGGTTGCCAGCTCTTTGCAAACCAAAGCCATATGCCACCCACCGCCCTCCAAACTATCCCCATTACTTGGCCCTTCGCGGTCTGGCGGCTTGACATGGTTGGACCCCTTAAAGGCGGAACCCACAAGCAACAGTACCTACTGGTCATGGTGGATAAGCTCACCAAATGGATAGAGGCCAAGCCTGTTAATACGGCCGAATCCGGACCGATGATAGACTTTATATCTGGGGTTGTACACCATTACGGCATCCCCCACAGCATCATAACTGATAACGGCACAAACTTCACGGCCGACGAGGTAAAACTCTAGTGCAAAAACATGGGCATCAAGCTCGATTATGCTTCCGTCTATCACCCACAAACTAACGGCCAGGTCGAACATGCAAATGGTCTTATCATGAGCGGCATCAAACCCAGATTAGTGCGGTCCCTCAAGGAATCTAACACGCACTGGGTAGAGGAGCTCGACTCCGTACTTTGGAAGCTGCGGACCACGCCGAATCGCACCACCGGATACACACCATTCTTTATGGTGTACGGCGCAGAGGCAGTTTTGCCATGCGACATAATTCATGACTCACCTCGAGTGCGCATGTACGAAGAAAGAGAAGCCGAGCTCGATCGGCAGGACAGCTTGGACGCATTGGAGGAGGAGCGTGACGTGGCAAAAGCCCGTTCCGCATTCTATCAATAGCAGGCTCGAAGATACCAAAGCAGAGAAGTACGGGCCAAAAATTACAACGTTGGCGAATTAGTTCTACGACTACCGGACAAGAAAAAGGACAAACTCAAGACCAATTGGGAAGGTCCCTTCATAATTGACCAAGTCTTGACTGGTGGAGCATCCCGCCTGCGGGATGCATCGGATAACCGACTCGAGCCGAACCCATGGAATGCAGCCCGTCTCCGAAGATTCTACGCCTAGCGCCGTACTCTGTGTTCGTATCCTTCCTCTGTCCATTTTTTATATATTTTCTGTCTTACATTTCTCTTCTCTCTCTCTCTCTCTTATAGCCTTTAAAGGCTCATAAAGTGATGCGCTATCCGCGCTCATTAAACCTGGGGGATTCTATAAACAGAAGCTTATTCATACAGGCTTCATGCCCAACACATGTGACACACTTCCGCATGTACCTTTTATTCACCATTATATGCATCGATATCACTTAAGTTTTGGCCAAGCTGGGTTGCCTGGCTCCTGTGCTTACCCCTACATTCCCGATTGTTCGGATAGGTGGTAAAGGGAGCACCTCTGCGATTGTTACTGCCGGGTCAGCCGGACGTGTACCTCAGACTGGGTGAAGCCGAAAGCTAGCGTTCTTAAGGGAATATTCGGTCGGTGAACTAAAGATGATCTTTTTTTATCTATACGCCCCCAGATGTTTTTCCTGCTTTTCTTTTTGCAACATGGACATGCACCTTAGGGCATGCCTCCCAGGGAAAGGAACCCCTAACGGAACTATTCTCCCTGGAAGATGTTTCTTACTAACCATGTAATATAACATAACTAGTCGGGCACTTGTCTGTTCACGCACTAATGACCCCTATGCCTGGTCTCCATGCATTCCCCGGTTCCTATATAACCGCATGGGAATTCGGACACACTCCGGACCGTCAGGTCCCGAGGCTGAAGCGAAAAGGTCGGCCATGACAAATGATCTACAATCCGTCTAGAAGGCATTATAAATGTCAATTAAATTACATAGTCATTTTGACTGATTGTATTCCTCTTCAATACCATCTAACAGGTTGTCTAATTTACAGTCCTGCTGGGAATACTTTGCGGCCAACTCTACTTGGCCGTATACTAAGCTTACAGGGACCTCGGTCATGTGGTTGGGGTCAGCCTTTGCGTACCGCGTCTTCACCATGGCCCAGGCCTCCCTCGCGCCTTGACGGCAGGCCGATATCTTCCACAATCGGAAGCACCGCCGTGCTCCCTTTAGCTTCTCCGCAAGCTCTCCAAGACCTTCGGGCATGGAGACGGATGGCCACAGGGCCTGGGCGACGCCTTGCATCGCCTGCCGAACTCGATCGAGCAGTTGCGAGAGCTCGGGAAGAAGGTCACTCGTAGAACCGGGCATCTCCTCTGCAGGACGACCTGTTAGCACACCTACAGACATTGCTCTGTTAGCCGACTTCCCCGCTGAACTTTCTTTCAAAGGTTCGTTCAAGCACTTACTAAATATGCCGCGCCGAAGCCGCTGATTCTCCTTCACGGAATCTGACAGCTGGGCATGAACATCTTTGAACTCGACGCCCAGCTTGGTGTTGGCATCTTGGAGATCGTTCTTCTCCCGCCTCACCTTTGTCAGCACCTTCTCACCAGCCTTTAGCTAGCGTAGGAGGTGTTTCCTTTCCGGATTCAATCCGGCGCCATCTACAATTTCATTTATCAGATTCGCACCCATGTTGTGCTTCGCAAAATACTTATCTTTCGAAGTGTATATTACCAGAGAGGGTCTCCTTGGGCTCCCCTGCCGCGGCTAGTGCGGCCTCAAGTTGGGCTTTACACTCTTCCAGCTACTTGGACAGTAGGGAATTCTTTTCTGTAAGAACCTGCATAACAAATGATCCTTAAATCAGTTATTCTAACTGTTTCAAGTCTCGGGGGCTACTGGTATATATATATAATTACCAAAATTTTCTTACCCGTATGTCTTTTACATATTGCTCCATGGCTCTGGCTAGACCATTTTGAGCGGCACGGAGGTACGCATCTCCCGAGTTGAAGGCATCTAACACCCCTTGGGAGAAACAAGCGTCGCAAAGAATTGTCCGGCGACGCCTGTGGTTTATGGCACTCTCCACCTCAGAGTTGGTGGCAGACAACCCATCCACATCCTCCGTCGGAGGAGCGTCTGGCGCGCGCCTTGCGTTCGCCTCCGCCTTCGGACCAGGCTTTGGAGCCTGGCTGGTGGAGGCGCGATTGGCAGCCTCTTCGGATATAGTCCAGCGAGGTCTCTTTGTCCTGAAGAGAGCATGAGTGTCAATGTGCCTCGAAGGTATAACACCTGGGATAAGGGGACGCGCCATACCTTTGCGCTGACGCCTCAGTCCGGAATGCACTTCTTTTCTACCCACGGGGCCCTGCGGCCCCTCGTTGGCTTGTCGCCGCAGGTTCGGCCTTCCGCCTTAAAAACCTCCCCCGCAAAGTTCGGTTGTAATCAAGAAACTGAAAACATGAAAGGGCGGACACCTATTCGGGGTACTGGGACTTCGATCTCAGTTACCTGGGAGGCCGGGATTAGCCCTGGGTAATCGGCCGTAATGGCCACCAAGGCGGTGTCCTTGCTCAATTGATGGAACACTCCATCAATCAGCTCCACAGATATGTCCGGATCCTCTTGAGAGGCCGGGGTCGAGGGACCGTCCTGGGTCCTCGGGTTGTGGAGGAGGGCTGCTTATTTCCTTAACAGCCCGGTGCAGTTCCTGCGTTGAAGTCGTCAGACTGAATATTTAACAATGGGAATACAAAACGGATGGGCAAGTAAATACGACCGCTTACCCAGCTTGGGGGATTGTGCATAGAGAATCCACCATGTGGGTTGACGCGGAGAAATTCCTCCTCTTCTCCCTTATACAAAGTGGACAAGATCTTTAGTAAAGCGGCAGCTGAATCCGGCCCCTTACGGCCGTAGCGGGTGGCGTCGTCCTCCCCGTTGAAGTCCCACATGGGGTGGCTTCTATACTGAAGCGGTTACACCCCCCGCATAATGCATTCGGCCATAACCCCGATCATGGTTAGTCCGGAATGGGCTAAAAATCTTATTCGGCCCATCAGGTAAATGATGTCCCTGTCACTTTCCCTCTGAGGGCTCCGTGGACGCCAGCTTAGGCGCTTCTTTAAGGGAGCACTGTCGAATTCAGGGAGGCCGATCCGGACAGGATCCGGCAGCGAGACGTCTTCTATATAAAACCATTCTGAGGGCCAGTCTTCGGACACCTTCTTTGGGGTTCCGGACAGATATCCGGTCCCGGCGATGCGCCACACTTCGGCTCCGCCCACTTGATACATTGACCCCTCCTTAGAGCGGGGCACAAGGCAGAATAACATTTTCCGTAGCCCGAAATGAGCCTCGATACCCAAAAACAGCTCACAGAGGGCTACGAAGCCCGCGATATGCAATACGGAGGCAGGCGTGAGATTGTGTAGCTGGAGGCCATAGAACTCCAGGAGCCCTCGAAGAAATGGATGGATTGGAAATCCGAGCCCCCTTATTAAATAAGGGACGAGGCACACCCGCTCTCCTTTGGAGGGATTAGGGGCACTCTCCGCTTGCTCTCCATCATTATAGATGGCAAGGCCCAGGGGGAGAAATCCCTTGATCTGGAGCATCACTAGCTCGCTATGCGGGATGGAGCATCTCTCCCAATATCCAGGCTGAAGGCTGGAAGGGCGAGAGGAGGAGTCGCGACGGCTGGCCATGGTGGAATGGACCTTTGTCGGATGCGCTCTGATGAACACTCGCTAAGGGGGGAAGATGTGGTTTGGATCTAAATCCTTGTCCCCTTAAATTGGTCATCTCATTTACGCGGCTAGGGGTGTGAATGTAAAAACACTCAGACTTTTCATATTCGTTTGACACGTGGGAAGCGGCCATTATTGGGCGTAGCAGCCAAGGAGCGCAACATCTACAAGAAACTGGACTTTATTCAACAGGTACACGGAATTTGGAGGAGAACCCGCCTTGCAATGCCGAAGACAATCTGCGCACCGGACTCATCATCATTGAACCCTGGTTCGGGGGCTACTGAGGGAGTCCTGGATTAGGGGGTGTCCGGATAGCCGGACTATACCTTCAGCCGGACTCCTGGACTATGAAGATACAAGATTGAAGACTCCGTCGCGTGTCCGGAAGGGACTTTCCTTGGCGTGGAAGGCAAGCTTGGCGATACGGATATGTAGATCTCCTACCATTGTAATCGACTTTGTGTAACCCTAACCCTCTCCGGTGTCTATATAAACCGGAGGGTTTTAGTCCGTAGGACAACATACACAACAACAATCATACCATAGGCTAGCTTCTAGGGTTTAGCCTCTCTGATCTCGTGGTAGATCTACTCTTGTACTACCCATATCATCAATATTAATCAAGCAGGACGTAGGGTTTTACCTCCATCGAGAGGGCCCGAACCTGGGTAAAACTCACTACAAGAAATATGTCAACTTGTGACCAGCACTATTGGTCACTGAATGGTCACTGTTTTCAATTTGTGACCTTTTTGTGACCAAAAACATAAGGTCAAAAGCTGGCCGTCATAAACTGACTATAGCGACCTTTCTTCTGGAATGGTCATAGACGTTTATGACCAAAATACGTATACTGTGGCGTTTTGGTCACTAGCAACCTCCCCAGGCCACATAGGCATCCAGCGTGGCAATCTGATGTGGCACAAGATTCAGCCCGGTCCAATTCGATTTTCTACATGGGCCTAGCCCAACAATTCAGCCTATTTGTGTTTTTTTTTCTGTGTGTCAATTTTTGGTTGGGTTCATGGGCCAAGCCCAATATTGCAGCCTTTTTATTGTTGGGTTGTGGTCCTTTTGTCTAAACGAATTTAGTTTTTCTTTTTTTTCAAAAGAAGGGTCCACTAGTTAGATGGGTCCCAGTTGTCAGGTTCTAGTAATAGGTTCCCATTTGTCATGTTGTGGTAAGTGGGTCCCATTAATTCAGACTCATATTCTTCATATTTCAAGCATTATTTAGATTTTCAGAGACAAAAACACACATGATACTTAAATAAGAGCAACCAGATCACATAATACAAGCTCTATCCATTCCAATACAGAAGACCATACTGCTTTACAAGCTCTACAAGTGTAACAAGCTCTACAATTGTAATACTAACAAGCTCTACAAGTTCTTAGATTCAGACTCCTAACAAGATCTACTAGATGAACAACATGCCGGACTTGCTCAACGACCATAGTCAGGGCTGGGAACAAACAAAACAACAACATGGCTTCCACTGTCATCCTGTTACATGAATCAGTGAAGAATTAGAATAACTGGGGAAAATATATGTCGTAGCTAACAAAGTAAGAAACAATAGTTAACAAGTCTGAGTCATAGAAGCTAGAAGTGTCCCTTCAAAGAGACGAGAACTTAGAATTGATGCATGGATCTTATTCTAAACAGCATAAACACCATGGCAATAACAAATTAACAGTAACAAGATCAGTGTTAGCAGAATTAAGTACAAGGCAATCACGGGTACCAATCCAGTGCAAGTTAATAGAGAAAATATGTCAAAGTTACTCAGATTTACTAATGTGTTTTTCATACTACCAAATTGAAGGTAAAAGATGTGTACTGATTCGACACTGCAAATTGATTTCTGAAAGCTTTACCAAAACATTGTTTAGTCACTTGGTGCTAAAGCGATAGATGTTGAACACTAACTGCCAGCGATAGTAACAACCAGCAGGTACTGCACCTGCGACCGCCATCACTAGCTTGGAAGCAATAAGCACAGCATAGGTAGGATAGGAATCATCCTGGTTGTGTGTTCACGAATCACCTAATAGGTGTCGTGCCGCATAATTGATTTCCTGAACTTAGTATGCTACACTTGTCTATCCCAAATCAGGGCTCATGAATCCTCATCAAAGTGTGAAATTTTACCTGAAGTAGGGCAGTGGCCACGTCGAAAACCACGTACAGGTCAATGGTCTACGGGGCATGAGAAGCACATCAGGAACCCGGCAGTCGCAGGTGGCAGACAAAAAAAATACTGCTGGGGAATCTGTACACGAATGAGGCATAGAGCAGCAAAATAAGATATATATTCATGATTTTCACAGCATGAATCCAAATCCTATGGCTGATAGTGGCCCTTTTTATACTACAAAAGACACATGTACACGACCATTGACACCGTTGAAGAATCACAACAGCACACTAAGAACAATGACAGGCTCCGCAAGCCTGTGACATACTGTACACGGCAATAGGAGCAAAAATCTAATAAATTCATTACAGGCTTGCCAATAAAAATAACAAGTTACCTACACACAAGGAAACATAAACTTGAGAGGTTGAGATCAAGGCCTATCAACTACATCATATATATATGCATCAAAAAACAAGGCCATATGGACCAATGCCTCATAATTATCAGTTTTAAACACTACAGGATCAGACCGACTGACCGAGCCTGATGAATCAATAGGTGTGAAATGCATTGACACTTTGCTTTGTCTTAAAATTGACAGCTATATTAATTTATATTTATACTCATTAGAGATAGTCATAATATTGGGATGTGGACACTCATCAAGATAACTCTAAAAGAGTTTGACTAGATATGCAACCCAGAATGTTTCAGGACTCTACACAGAATATAACTATAAAAACTGCAGCAGCAATACAGATGCAGAGCAGCAATACAGACCCAGGAGATATCTTGTGATAGCAGGCATCCCATAAGCCGCAGAAATGGCCAGAGCAGTGTCACCTGCAATAAGTAAAACAAAAGAACCAAATTAATCTAGGATTACTGGGATGTGTAGCAGAATTGATGCGAAGAGATCAAAAGGGAACCGGATTAATTACCCTGTGAGAGTTCACGGGTTGACGAGGCACCTACACATGTCCAGCCGCCCTTCCATGACCGCCGGGGTTCACCGCCCTCCTCGACATCCTCAGCTCCTTGGTCGCCACCCTGACCGATCAGACCGGTCCACTCGCCCAGGCCTCCATCAACACCTCCCCCTCCTAGCATTCGTTCATTAGCAGCACTAACCTACCAAAATAAATCTCAGTTATATAATTCACTGTTGAATACAAAGAAAGATAATTGCTTCTATGCAAAATGTTACAGATGGAAGTAACAGAAGGATTTAGTAAAATGCTCACACAATAGATCATATCATCCAAGCTTGCAAAGGCTTAAGATCTAACTGGTTGAATGGATTTGTAATAAGATATTGGATTTATAAAGTTGTTGCAGAAGGGACTGCAACTTTCCTGATAATTTGAGGCTCAGAACTCAAATTCTACTCCATGGTAAATAAGCTGACAGTCATTGGGGAACTTGATTCAAAATCTTGGTGATGCCCTTAATGGCAGGGGGAACCAATACGGACATTAAAACATAAAATAAGCATAGCTAAGAAGACCCTATTCAACAACCCAGACCTAGGCAAAGGACTGTTCCATCTGAGAAGCCAGCCTAACTACAACACCATGTGATGGTTCTAAAACTGGGTTCAGTTCTGATCCCATGCTCAGATCCTATTCAACTACTCCGTATTTGGTAAAATACAACTCGACCAATCTCACCTATCCAAGCATATCTAGATACGCAACCAGTATTGCATGGAGGAGACAGGGTGGGATTGGATGATGGGATGGAGAGGAGGAACTTACGATGGCGTCGGTGGCGCCATCGACAGACCAGAGGGTGATGTCGCCCTTGTGCAGCTTTAGCCCGCCGGCCCCCGCCGCACCCGACGGGGACGAGGACGAGGGAGGGCACGAGGGCCTTTGCCTCGTCGATGGTGTCGGGGCAGATGTTGCCGATGGTGCAGAGCTCCATGGCACGGGAGCAGCGGACGCCGGGCAGGTTGACAGGGAGCCGTGGCTGCCCAAGCCCCGCCTCGCCGATGGAGAAGGGGGCAAATCCCTCCAGATCGAGGCCTAGATCTGTGTGTGCTTGGCTGCGAGCCCACTACCGCCGTCGCGGGTCCGGAAGCACCGCCTCGGCGGGGGAGGGGATGGGTGCGGAGGTGATGTGAGAGGGGATGGATCCAGGTGGCGGCGGGTGTGTTTTGGGGAGAGGGGGAGAGAAAGAGGCGGCGGCGGGATGGGGAGAGGGGAGAGAGAGCGTCGGCGGGTGTGTTATCGGGAGAGGGGGAGAGAGAGGCGGCCTGCTAGGGTTTGGGCTGGGCTACTGAGATCTGAACGGTGAGTGAGAGGCATTGGATCCACTGGATACGGACGGTTCAGATTAGCTATAGTGCGGTGATCCGTGTGAAGAATTCTGATTGGCTCAGAAAATCAGTGATTTATGAAAGAGTTTCCAAGTACTAAAAATAGAGGGATTTTGTGAAGCAGCTACCAAAAATATTTTGCAAAAGGGCACCACACAAATTTTCACTTGAGTTAGACCACATTATATGGATGAGCACCAATTTTTATGCATTTCTGATCTTTCTAGCTATTTTTTATCATTTATCTAGTGGCCAAAATGAGTTTTTTTCTCAAGGATCTACCATATATTTGTTGTAAAATTGGACCAAATAAATTTTCTAAAATACTAGGCCATATTTAATTCACAATTGACGAAATGTATGGGTGTCAAAAGCTTTTATCCAACTCTGGTGAAAAAGACAAATTTCCGCCGATTCAGCAGGAAGCGGGTCAAATTTGAACTGTAGCTACCTCATAGTTTGCTCTTTATTTTTTCCAAAAATCATTTTTAGGTAAAGAAGTATCTATTTAATCACAGAAACACCAAAAAAATTTCAAGATTCAACAACTAGCTAGGAACGGTCATGCCCGCCGTTTTGACCGCATTTTGAAATGGACATAAAAAATTCAAAAAAAATCAAAAAATTGGGAAACCTTCACATTGTGTCATTATATGTGACCAAGTTTCCAGAAAAAATAATAAACTTGTAATACAGCAATTATTTTAAAAAAGTGTTCTAAAAAATGAGCTATCATGCGTGAAGATTCATGGCTTTCAAGCCAAATGATCAATCTTATGGCCACATTCATGGCATAGTTTGTTCAAATGATCTCATATTGTGCACAAAGGTGCATATTGGAATTCCAAACAATGTTGCCTAAGGGAGTTTTCATTTTCTTTGCACGGAAAATTCATTTTCCATTTTTCGAGTGCCCGAAATGAGGTTTTTTTGTGAAGGACCTACCATATATTTGTTGCAAAATTGGACCAAATCATTTTTATAAAATACTAGGCCATATTTAATGCACAATTGACCAAATGGTTGGGTGTCAAAAGTTTTGACCCACCTTTGGTGAAAAAGACAAATTTCGGCCGATCTAGTAGGAAGAGGGTCAAATTTGAACTGCAGCTCCCTCATAGTTTGCTCTTTATTTTTTTCAAAAATCAAAAAATTGGGAAACCTTCGCATTGTGTCAATATATGTGGCCAAGTTCCCAGAAAAAAAATAAACTTGTAATACGGCAATTATTTTTAAAAAGTGTTCTCAGAAACGAGCTATCACGTGTGGAGATCAATGGCCTTTAAGCCAAATGGTCAATCTTATGGCCACATTCATGACATAGTTTGTTCAAATGACCTCATATTGTGCACAAGGGTGCATATTGGAATGGCAATCAATGTTGATTTGGGGATTTTCATTTTCTTCGGACGAAAAAACCATTTTCCATTTTCCGAGTGCCCAAAAGGAGGTTTTTTTGTGAAGGACCTCCCAAATATTTGTTGCAAAATTGGACCAAATCATTTTTCTAAAATACTAGGCCATATTTAATGCACAATTAACAAAATGGTTGGTTGTAAAAAGTTTTTATCCACCTCTCGTGAAAAAGACAAATTCCGGCTGATTCAGTTGGAAGCGGGTCAAATTTGAACTGTAGCTACCTCGTAGTTTGCTCTTTATTTTTTTCCAAAAATCATTTATAGGTACATAAGTATCTATTTAATCAGAGAAACACCAAAAGAATTCCACGATTCAACCGCTACCTAGGAACGGTCAAGCCCGCCGTTTTGACCACATTTTGAAACGGGCATAAAAAATTCAAAAAAAATCAAAAAATTGGAAAACCTTCGCATTGTCTCATTATATGTGATTAAGTTTCCGGGAAAAATAATAAACTTGTAATACGATAATTATTTTTAAAAAGTGTTCTCAGAAATGAGCTATCATGTGTGAAGGTCAATGGCTTTCAAGCCAAATGATCAATCTTATGGCCACATTCATGGCATAGTTTGTTCAAATGATCTCATATTGTGCACAAGGGTGCATATTGGAATGGCAAACAACGTTGCCTAAGGAAGTTTTCATTTTTGTTGGACGAAAGAACCATTTTCCATTTTTCGATTGCCCAAAAGGAGGTTTTTTTTAAGGAACTACCAAATAATTGTTGCAAAATTGGACCAAATCATTTTTATAAAATACTAGGCCATATTTAATGCACAATTGACAAAATGGTTGGGTGTAAAAAATTTTGATCCACCTCTCGTGAAAAAGACAAATTTCCACCGATTCAGTAGGAAGCGGGTCAAATTTGAACTGCAGCTGCCTCATAGTTTGCTATTTATTTTTTTCCAAAAATCATTTCTAGTTACATAAGGATCTATTCAATCATAAATACATGGTTTGGTGGCGATACGTAGAGGTTTGGGCAGTGGCCGAGGGCCCCAACTCTAGAGCGCGTAAACTCGCATGCCCGCCGCGTGGTCACCGCGTGACCGTGGCGTTGCCATGCGTTCTGGGCGGCCTAGGCATGTCTAGTGGGTTGGGCACTCCCCAGGTTGGTGCTAGGAAGAAAATTACAACATAAGATTCTCACAAGGAGACCGATCGATGCTCAAACATGAATTAACAGCCAAGTGTTTGATTAGCGGTACGGGAAATGTACATGGCTAATGGGCGTGAGTTTTGGCTGAGGATGATCATTTACTAAGAAGACCGTCTTCACAAATTTTCAGCTCAAAAGGAGGAGCCTAGGTGGTACTTGCTTTGCGAACTACCACACTGGACATAACTATGAATGTTCAAGCTCGGCTCAAAATAATGAACGGATTGAGCTGGCATTAGGTGGAGGATGGTTAGTTGGGCATAGGAAACCACTGTAGAAAATGGATACTATTTGGAAATGCCAACGTGGTACTTCCTTCACAATTCTCTTCTATGGACAGAAACTTGGGAAAACTAGTGAGAGAGATTGGATGAATGAAATGAGCTAAAAATTGGTGTAGGTAAGTTACATAGGTATGGTCATGCGTTGGTAAATTTTCAGATCATTTGGGTAAGCCTAGCTAGTACTTACTTCACAAAGCTTCTCTCGAGGTAGAAACTTTGAAAATTTCCTGAGAAAGATTTACTAGGAAAATTGAGCTGAATATTATCATGTGGCAACGACTTGGGTATGGAAGAGTGCCCGAAAAGTTTGAGGGTAATAGGAGGGGTCTAGATAACACTTGCTTTGCAACGTGCCAATTTGGCCATAAAATATAAATTGAACCTTGGCTCACATAGATGATTTGACTGAGCTGCAATTTGGAGGAGGGTGATAATTTGGGCATATGAAGGAACTGTATAAATTTCATGTCATTGCGATATATAAAAAAGGTACTTCCTTCACAATGCTTCTAGGTGGACAAAAACTTTGGAAATTTGCCGAGGAAGATTTGCTAGGCAAGTGGAGCTGAATTTTGTCATGCGGTAATGATTTGGATGGGAAAGAGTGCCCAAAAATTCTGAGGGCAATCAAGAATATATAAATAGCACTTCCTTCATAAAGTGCTGTCGTGAACAGAATAGGAAAATGAATATTGTTGAATTAGTTTTGAACTAGGCAAGGAAGGATTTTTACATATTTTATGAAGATATGACCCAAAGAATTTATGAGATTTTTTTGGGAATTTTGGGAATGACAGAAATATAGGTTGCTTCACAACCTTGGGAAAAAACTGCCACATGGACATGACACATAGGCAAAACTGATGAGGTGGCGCCTAGTCATAGCAACCCACCACAATTTACAAGGTCATGACCATCTATATTGGTCATGATCGGCTAGAAATAAGGCAGCAGACCAGTGCTATATGCTTTATGACCATATCATGTAAGGAAATTACGACCTTTCTGACCAAAATGGTCGTTATAGTTTAGGTTTTGGAGCCCCCCGAACAACTTTTGACCAATTGGTCTGAAATGGTCATAGATCTATGACCAATTCTTCCAGGGTCACTAACAGAAGGTCACAAGTTGACATATTTCTTGTAGTGACTTCGTGTCCCTTGCCTCCTGTTACCATCCGGCCTAGACGCACAGTTCGGGACCCCCTACCCGAGATCCGTCGGTTTTGACACCGACATATGGCTCTCTCAAAAGGTGTGTACAGCAAGGATGATTGTGGTATACTAAGACACAAAGACACAAATAATACAAGACTCTCCAAGAAAAACACATATCATGTTGGTGAATAAAAATATAGCTCCAAGTAAATTACCGATGGAAGTGGACGAAAGAGGGGATGCCTTCCGGGGCATCCCCAAGATTTGACTTTTTGGTTTCCTTGGATTATCTTGGGGGTTCCATGGGCATCCCCAAGCTTAGGCTCTTGCCACTCCTTGTTCCATGATCCATCAAAAGAATTCACCCAAAACTTGAAAACTTCACAACACAAAACTCAAAATAGAAAACTCGTGAGCTCCGTTAGCGAAAGAAAACAAAAGACCATTTCAAGGTACTGTAATGAACTCATTCTTTATTTATATTGGTGTTAAAAATACTGTATTCCAACTTCTCTATGGATTATAAACTATTTTACTAGCCATAGATTCATCAAAATAAGCAATCAACACACGAAAAACAGAATCTGTCAAAAACAGAACAGTCTGTAGTAATCTGTAGCTAGCGCAAGATCTAGAACCCCAAAAATTCTAAAATAAATTTCTGGACGTGAGGAATTTATCTATTAATCATCTTAAAAAAGAATTAACTAATTATCACTCTTCAAATAAAAGTTACAGCAGTTCTCGTGAGCGCTAAAGTTTCTGTTTTTTACAGCAAGTTCAACAAGACTTTCCCCAAGTCTTCCCAACGGTTCTACTTGGCACAAACACTAATTAAACACAAAAAAACACAACCAAAACACAGGCTAAATAATTTATTTATTACTAAACAGGATCAAAAAGCAAGGAATAAAAATAAAATTGGGTTGCCTTCCAACAAGCGCTATCGTTTAGCGCCCCTAGCTAGGCATAAAAGCGAGGATAGATCTAGGTATTGCCATCTTTGGTAGGCAATCCACAGGTGGCTCTCATGATAGTTTTATATGGTAATTTTATTTTCTTTCTTGGAAAGTGTTCCATGCCCTTTTTTAATGGAAATTGAAATCTAATATTCCCTTCCTTCATATCAATAATTGCACCAACCGTTCTAAGGAAAGGTCTACCAAGAATAATAGGGCAAGAAGGATTGCAATCTATATCAAGAGCAATGAAATCTACGGGCACATAATTCCTATTTGCAATAAGAACATCATTAAGCCTTCCCATAGGTTTCTTAATAGTGGAATCCGCAAGATGCAAGTTTAGAGAGCAATCATCAAAATTACGGAAATCTAGCAAATCACACAAAGTCTTGGGAATAGTAGAGACACTAGCACCCAAATCAAACAAAGCATAAAACTCATGATATTTAATTTTAATTTTAATAGTTGGTTCCCACTCATCATAGAGTTTTCTAGGGATAGAAACTTTCAACTCAAGTTTTTCTTCATAAGATTGCATCAAGGCATCAACAATATGTTCGCTGAAGGCTTTATTTTGACTATAAGCATGTGGAGAATTTAGCACGGATTGCAATAAGGAAATACAATCAATTAAAGAGCAACTTTCATAATTAAATTCCTTGAAATCCAATATAGTGGGTTTAGCAACATCTAGATTTTTATTTCTTTCAATCCCACTTTCGTCAATTTCGTCATTAAGATCTAAATACTCCGAATTTTTAGAACGCCTTCTAGGTAAAGGAAGATCATATTCAGTTTCATCAAGATTAATATTGCAAAATAAAGATTGAATAGGGGACACATCAATAACTTTTAGATCTTCATCTTGATTTTCATAGGAATTAGAGGAACACGCTTTAATAAAGGCATCTTTGGAAGCACGCATCCTAGCGGTTCTTTCTTTGCACTCATCAATGGAAATTCTCTTGGCTTTGAGAGACTCATTGATATCATGCTTAGGAGGAATAGATCTAAGATTTAAAGAATCAACCTCAAGAGAAATTCTATCAACGTTTCTAGCCAAATCATCAACTTTAAGCAATTTCTCCTCAAGCAAAGCATTAAAATTCTTTTGTGAATTCATAAACTCTTTAACACTATTCTCAAATTCAGAGGGCATCTTATTATAATTTCCATAAGAGTTGTTTTAGGAATTACCATAATTATTAGAAGGATTACTAGGATATGGCCTAGGATTAAAATTCCCTCTATAAGCGTTGTTACCAAAATTATTCCTACCAACAAAATTCACATCCATAGATTCATTGTTATTCTCAATCAAAGTAGACAAAGGCATATCATTAGGATCAGAAGAAACACTCTTAGTAGCAAATAATTTCATAAGTTCATCCATCTTTCCACTCAACACATTGATTTCTTCTATCGCATGCACTTTTTTATTAGAAGATCTTTCAGTATGCCATTGAGAATAATTAACCATAATATTATCTAGGAGTTTAGTAGAATCTCCTAAAGTGATTTCTATAAAAGTGCCTCCCGCGGCCGAATCTAAAAGATTTCTAGAAGCAAAATTCAATCCGTCATAAAAAATTTGTATAATCATCCACAAATTCAAACCATGAGTAGGGCAATTACGTATCATTAATTTCATTCTCTCCCAAGCTTGTGCAACATGTTCATGATCAAGTTGTTTAAAGTTCATAATATCATTTCTAAGAGAGATGATCTTAGCGGGAGGAAATACTTAGAGATAAAAGCATCTTTGCACTTGTTCCATGAATCAATACTATTCTTAGGCAAAGACGAAAACCAAGCTTTAGCACGATCTCTAAGCGAAAAAGGAAATAGCTTCAATTAACGACATCATTATTGACATCTTTTTTCTTTTGCATATCACATAAATCAACGAAGCTATTCAGATGAGTAGCGGCATCTTCACTAGGAAGGCCGGCGAATTGATCTTTCATAACAAGATTCAACAAAGCAGTATTAATTTCACAAGATTCAGGATCGGTAATAGGAGCAATCGGAGTGCTAAGGAAATCATTATTATTGGTATTGGTGAAGTCACACAATTTGGTAGTATCTTGAGCCATCGAGACAAGCAAGCAATCTAACACACGAGCAAACAAAAGCAAACAGGCAAAAGGAGGCAAATAGAGAGGGAGGATAGAGAGAGGGCGAATAAAACGGCAAGGGTGAATTGGGCCGGAGAGGAAAACGAGAGGCAAATGGCAAATAATGTAATGCAAGAGATAGGGATTGTGATGGGTACTTGGTATGTTGACTTTTTGCGTAGACTCCCCGGCAACGGCGCCAGAAATCCTTCTTGCTACGTCTTGAGCTTGCGTAGGTTTTCCCCAAAGAGGAAGGGATGATGCAGCAGAGTAGCGTAAGTATTTCCCTCAGTTTTTGAGAACCAAGGTATCAATCCAGTAGGAGCCCACGCTCAAGTCCCTCGTACCTGCACAAAGCGATAGCTACTCGCAACCAACGTGATTAGGGGTTGTCAATCCCTTCATGGTCACTTACGAGAGTGAGATCTGATAGATATAATATTTTTGGTATTTTTGGTATAAAGATGCAAAGTAAACAAGTAAAAGCAAAGTAAAAAAGCAAAGCAAGATTAAAGTGATGGAGATTGATATGATGAGAATAGACCCGAGGGCCATAGGTTTCACTAGTGGCTTCTCTCAAGAGCATAAGTATTCTACGGTGGGTGAACAAATTACTATTGAGCAATGGACGGAATTGAGCATAGTTATGAGAATATCTAGGCATGATCATGTATATAGGCATCACGTCTGTGACAAGTAGATCGAAACGATTCTGCATCTACTACTATTACTCCACTCATCGACCGCTATCCAGCATGCATCTAGAGTATTAAGTTAAAAACAGAGTAACGCCTTAAGCAAGATGACATGATGTAGAGAGATAAATTCATGCAATATGAAATAAACCCCATCTTGTTATCCTTGATGGCAAGGATACAATATGTGCCTTGCTGGCCCTTCTGTCACTGGGTAAGGACATCGCAAGATCGAACCCAAAGCTAAGCACTTCTCCCATGGCAAGAACTACCAATCTAGTTGTCCAAACCAAACGGATAATTCGAAGAGACTTGAAAAGATAACCAATCATACATAAAAGAATTCAGAGAAGATTCAAATATTATTCATAGATAGACTTGATCATAAACCCACATTTCATCGGTCTCAACAAACACATCGCAAAAAGAAGATTACATCGAATAGATCTCCACAAGAGAGGGGGAGAACTTTGTATTGAGATTCAAAGACAGAGAAGAAGCCATCTAGCTACTAACTATGGACCCGAAGGTCTAAGGTAAACTACTCTTCATCAGAGGGGCTAGGATGATGTAGAAGCCCTCCGTGATGACGACCCTCTTCCGGCGGAGCTCCGGAACAGGCCCCAAGATGGGATCTCGTGGATACAGAAAGTTGCGGTGGTGGAATTAGGTTTTTGGCTCCCGTTCTGATCATTTGGGGGTACGTGTGTATATATAGGAGGAAGAAGTACGTCGGAGGAGCAACAAGGGGCCCACGAGGCAGGGAGCGCGCCCTAGGGGGGGCCCACCCTCGTGACCGCCTCTTTTGTTCCTTGGAGCAGGGTCCAAGTCTCCTGGATCATGTTCGGTGAGAAAATCACGTTCCCGAAGGTTTTATTCCGTTTGTACTCCATTTGATATTCTGTTTATCCAAAAGGCTGAAATAGGCAAAAATAGCAATTCTGGGCTGGGCCTCCGGTTAATAGGTTAGTCCCAAAAATAATATAAAAGTGGAAAATAAAGCCCAATATAGTCCAAAACAGTAGATAATATAGCATGGAGCAATCAAAAATTATAGATACGTTGGAGACATATCATTAAGCTATGGGAAATAAACACCCTACCAGATGTACAGAACTTACCGGATTCGCAGGGCGCTTCACGCTTAGCCCGCGGTCCTCAGTAAGAGAAGGAGGGACCTCGGCGCCCTTGAACAACACCCTCCAGACGTCCTTATGCGTCATGTCGAAGAGCTCGCTTAGAGTCTGGTGCTGCGCCGGGTCAAACTCCCATAAGTTGAAATCCCGTTGTTGACACAGGAGGATCCGGCGGAAGAGCATGAACTGGACTATGTTGACAACCTTAAGTTTCTTGCTTGTCATGTTCCGGATACACTTCTGGAGTCCGTCCAGCTCCACCGAAGAGCCCCAAGACAGGCCCTTTTCCTTCCAGGAAGTGAGTCGCGTGGGGACTCCAGATCGAAACTCGGGGGCCGCCACCCAGTTGGTGTTGCGCGGCTCGGTGATGTAGAACCACCTCGATTGCCACCCCTTTACGGTCTCCACGAAGGAGCCCTCTAGCCATGTAACATTGGGCATTTTTCCTACCATGGCTCCGCCGCATTCTGCTTGTTGGCCGCCTACTACCTTCGGCTTGATATTGAAGGTCTTCAGCCATAGGACGAAGTGGGGCCGGATGTGGAGGAAAGCCTCGCACACGACGATGAACGCCGAGATGTTGAGGATGAAATTCGGGGCTAGATCATGAAAGTCCAGCCCGTAATAGAACATGAGGCCACGGACGAATGGATGGAGGGGAAACCCCAATCCGCGGACGAAATGGGGGAGAAAAACCACCCTTTCGTGAGGTTCCGGGGTAGGGACGATCTGCCCCGCGGCTGGCAGCCGGTGCGCGATATCCGCGGCTAAGTATCCGGCTCCATGTAGCTTTTTGATGTGTCCCTCCGTGACGGAGGAGGCCATCCACTTGCCTCCCGCTCCAGGCATGGTTGGAGAGAGTTGAGGAGAAGGATGCGGACTTGGGCCTGGAGCTCGAGTGTGCAAGAATGGATGAGCAAGGAGGAAGAAGGCGTGGGTAGAAAAAGGTGAGACCTTATCCCTTTATAAGGGCGGACGAAACTATGCGCCCCCCACCAGCCTGGTAAAACTCTCTTATCCCCCAAGCGCCATAATTGGTGGCGCGGTTGGGTTACCCACGCCGGTATTGATGAGAATCCCGTAATAAGGGGGACACGATCTCTGCTTTGACAAGACGTGTCAAGAAACCACCTCGCGTTATGTGCGAGGCTGGTTAAATAAAAACGGTTCGAATAATTACCGGGCCATGGCATGATGTCATGCTGCCAAAACGTGTCAGCAGATTAGATTTGTGGAAATATTATTCTCTCTACGGTGGTATGTGGAACTTATTTTGCAGGGTCGGACACTATCCTTGTATTCAAACTCTTCTATGGTGTATTCGGAGGAGGAACCCGCCTTGCAATGCCGAAGACAACACTGCGCGCCGGACTCATCGTCATTGAAGCCTGGTTCAGGGGCTAGTGAGGGAGTCCTGGATTAGGGGAAGGCAAGTTCTGTCCGGATACTTGGCGTGGAAGGCAAGCTAGACAATACGGATATGTATATCTCCTCCTTTGTAACGGACCTTGTGTAACCCTAGCCTCCTCCGGTGTCTATATAAACCGGAGGGTTTTAGTCCGTAGGACAACATACAATCATACCATAGGCTAGCTTCTAGGGTTTAGCCTCTTCGATCTCGTGGTAGATCAACTCTTGTACTACTCATATTATCAAGAATAAATCAAGCAGGACGTAGGGTTTTACCTCCATCAAGAGGGCCCGAACCTGGGTAAAACATCGTGTCCCCTTCCTCCTGTTACCATCCGCCTTAGACGCACAGTTCGGGACCCCCTACATGAGATCCGCCGGTTTTGACACCGACAGAGACCTTAATGAATTTAGCACATCTCCAAAAGGTGAGTGCTGAAAGATATCCGCGGAGGTGAACTCCATGATCGGCGCCCAGTCGGACTTGACGGGCACGAATATGAGCGGCTCGGAGTCCGTGGCCGGAGATGAATCTAGTGGTTCGGCGACACGGCTCTCGTAAGGGGTGAAGTCAGTATCCGGCTCTATCATCACTGATAGTGCGGCCTCCATGGCAAGGCCCATCCCTCTGCTCTAGGATGGCGCGACTTGCTCCGGATTGAAGGACGGAGTAGTTGCGGATGCGATCTCCCGAACACTGTCCGACGGTAGAATTACGTCATGCTCGTCACAACTGTACGGCGCGTCCGACATGGGCCCGAATCCGTCGAAGATCAAGTCTCCGCGGATGTCGGTCGTGTAGTTCAAGTTTCCAAATCTGACCTGATAGCCAAGGGCGTAGCACTTAATCTGCTCCAGATGGCCAAGCGAATTGGCCCGTAGTGCAAAGCCGCCGAATATGAAGATTTGTCTGGGGAGTAAAGCCTCACCCTTGACCGCATCGCTAGCGATGATCGAAGGAGCCATCAAGCCTTATGGTGACGACATAGTGGAACTCTCAATGAAAGCACCAATGTCAGTGTCAAAACCGGCGGATCTCGGGTAGGGGGTCCCGAACTATGCATCTAAGGCGGATGGTAACAGGAGGCAGGGGACACGATGTTACCCAGGTTCGGACCCTCTAGATGGAGGTAGTTCTTGATGATATGAGTATTACAAGAGTTGATCTACCACGAGATCAAAGAGGCTAAACCCTACAAGTTGGCCTATGGTATGATTGTATCTTCTCCTACGAACTAAAACCCTCCGGTTTATATAGACACCAGAGGGGGCTAGGATTACACAAGGTCGGTTACAAAGGAGGAGATATACATATCAGTATTTCCTAGCTTGCCTTCCACGCCGAGTCCCATCCGGACACATGACGAAGTCTTCAATCTTGTATCTTCATAGTCCAACAGTCCGGCCAAAGGATATAGTCCGGTTGTCCGGAGACCCCCTAATCCAGGACTCCCTCAACCTCCCTCATCCTCTGGCGAGTCAACAGCGACCCAACTTCCTACTCTCAAAATGTAGCTGGGTAAGTACTTGAACCCCTTCTTTAAATGTTTCCATCTTTGTATATTATGCTTAACTTTCGCATCTTTTTCTGTTTTTAGAGCCAAAGCCAGACCCAACAAAAAGGCTCGGGTGAACAATCCGCCCGAAGACCAGGTAATTCTTGAACCAGAGCAAATGGTTGAACCGGAACAAACTGTTGAACCGGAGGGTCCCAATCCTAAAGCTACTTTTGATGAGCCACCCCCTCAAGATCACAATATCGATGAACAACCAGAAGTTGACATTGCTGTGCCTGATGCTGAACCGGCAGATCCAATCCTGGCTGATGACAGGTCTTCTAGTCCGGTGAGAGCTACTGAAACTCCATCAACTCCAGAAAAAGCTACTGGAGACAAAGAAGGCGAGGTTATCATTACTGGTATTGGTCACACCTCTCCTGGCCATCCTGTAATCTTGGCCAAACATAGTACCGAGGAAGAGCGTGCTGCCATGGAAAAAGGCAAATGGAGCACTGAGTTGTCAAGGTACGCCCATCTCAGCGCTCAAGAACTCCACTCCGGTTTTCTAAACCGTCTGCACTCAAACCGTGATTATGAAGCTGGTTTGGTGAACCTGATGAAAGAGCGCTATGAGGTATTTTCATCACTTTCCTTTCTTGAATCCAAAGTACAAGCATCAACCCAAGTAGCCCCCAAGGGCCGGTTTATGATGACAATCATAAACCGAGATTGTATAATACCTTAACTTTTACAAACTTGTCCTCCATATACCAACTGATCGTTTGAAGTAAATCAAACGTGATCATTATATTCCTGTAGTTTTTCGCCTGTGTAGCCCCCAAGGGCCGGTTTAGCTTTGCGAGGTAAACCGGGTCTTGAATCAATGCGTCAGCTTTGAACAGATGTACATTAGCCCCCAGTGTTAAGGATAATGCTTGCATTGTACTTGAGACTTGTGAAAAATATGTTGACTATAGAACAAATAGGCATTAGCTCCCAAGTACAAAGTGCATAACTTGTTATACGCTTGGTACTTCATAACCTGTTTTGATGATATAACTCACCTTTGTAGGCTGAGCTGAATAAGAAAGATGCTCAAACCGCAGACCTTCAAGAGAATGTAAAATCTCAACAAGCAGATGCTTCCAAAGCCAAAGAAGAGCTGACCAATGCCTTGGCAGCTATGGAGAAGCTAAAAGAAACCTTTGACAAAGAGCGTGCAGACTGGGAGACGGAAAGGGCCATTTTAACCAAGAAGGCCGAGGACGCAGAGGCAGCCCTGAAGCCGGTGGTTGACAAACTGACCGGCTTGAAGCGGCAGATTAACGCCATGATTTCCGCTGTGTTTGGTAAGTACCTTCTCGTTCAGTTTGTCTAATTCCTAAGATCTTATCAATGACTGGTTTACTGATGCGAAACCATGACAGGGACCCGCATTGCTCATCTGGGCTCTAACATGCGGATGAAACTTATTGCAGCCTACACCTTGATAGAACAGTTGTTCTCTGGATCCCAGCGAGCCATTTGCACTACAGCTTATAACAAGCCTCCGCCATCGTTGATAAAGGAAACTATTGAAAATCTGGCCATGCTACCTGCCCGAATCAACGAACTGAAGAGAGCAGCCGCAAGATTAGGAGCGCTGACCGCACTAATCCGGGCCAAGGCATGGATTCGGGATCTTGAACTGGCAGATATCATCAAAGGGTATCCTGGCGTGAAAGAGGACGGCTCCGACTTCAATAACGATGATCTTCGAAGGCTGACAAAGGAGATGCGACCAGTAGCAAGTAAACTGGTGGAGGACACAGATTTATCTCATTTCCAGCCGATGTATGATGCTGAAGGAAAAAGACAGCCCGCGGTAATCCATAATGTTGAAGATCTTGTGCCTCCAATCCGTAACCATACTTATGCTCCTGACATTGACCCCTCCAATCTTATCCATGAAGAGGCCGTTTTTCAAGCTATAACCAGAATCGATTGGTCGACGGTTGATTTCCAGCGTCTGGGGAGGGATGAAGAGAATGTGACCGCACAAGATGATCCTCAATCGTCAAGCCGGCCCGATGAAGAATCATAAACCGGCAGCCGCATTATCAGTTACAGTCTGCCACTTCTTGAAAACAATTACTCAATTTGGGCCGTTTGAAGCGCCTTGTAATAGGATAGCAGGAACACCTTTGTCTGCCATGCCATCGAGCATGTTTGTTTTGCTTGATACCTTGAAAACTTGTTCCGCTTTTGGGATCTATTTATGCATAATTCATTATGATTTGCATACCTTCATATAAGAACTTGGAAGTGTCCTAGTGGTTTACCACTGGACGGGTCATGATGCCCCAAAAAATATATACATAACTTGGAGGGATAACAAAGATTTGTATTAACTAGATAAAATAGATGATATCTGTGACACACCTCGTTGGCTGACCAACTGCTTGTATGGTAAAGGTGAAAAACACCAATCCAGAGTGTTGATGACTCCTTTCCCTCTTGTTGGTTCATATAAAATCCATACTGGGCTATAATGGCCACTGATTTGTTCGTATAATGCTTGGTGACTTCTAGTCAAAACCAGACCGGAGCAACAGACTACCGGTTTAAAATTGATCATGTACTGACAACTAAGCGTTGAAAGTCACGCCGGGTTGTAATGAACACCGGTTTATCAAAAAATATTCATAAATCCCTTATCAAAAGATATAAAAAATAGCAAATCAAAAAGAAATATACAAGGCTTTTCATGGGCTGCCAGGCCGCTGAGTTAAACCATTTTGCAAAGCCTTTTATGATGGACCTCAATCTTTAACCAATCACCATTTTAACTTTGACAAGTTCAGGGTCCATGGGATTGACTTGTCAAACGTTCGATGGGTCATACCAGGTTTACCTGGACGGAGTGGCTTACTTAAAGATGCAGGATAACCCGGGGTTTTAGGTGAATACACCTGGCTTCCAAGCCTGGCTTGATAGCCTATTACAAGGGTGCAAGCTCGTTGTTCTTTGAGAAGCAAGGAGCCCCCAGGTAATATTTGAGTTGTGCTCAGTGGTTACCTATGTTTGAGTTGTGCTTGATGCTACAGACTCTCTTTGGTTCCACATAATTTCCTTTTGGCTTGAAGCCTATCAAGAGGTGTAGCTATGGTGTGAAGACAACCAAGCCCCCTAGTGATATCCCTTTTTGGTTTTAAACCGATCAAGAGGTGTAGCTATGGTTCGGATACGACCAAGCCCCCTAGTAACTTTCTTTATATCGGTGTGGCCTTATGAGCTGGGTTAATAAAACTCCGCTTTGTCAATAGAAACCCCTATGAAACCACACATGATGTAAAAAAGGAACAGAGACCCCGCTTTAGCCGAGGCTCCGGTTTATTATATAATATATACATTATCATAAGTATGTACATAAGAAGAGCTTGTGGCTCAAATATAGTAAGGCCGAAGAAGGGCTATATTCCACGGCCGCTTGGTCTCCTCCTTTGATTTATGTGAGTCTTTGTGCTCTCGAACATCAATGAGGTAGTATGACCCGTTGTGCAGATTTTTGCTGACCACAAAAGGTCCTTCCCAAGGTGGGGATAACTTGTGCATATCAGTCTGATCCTGGATGAGCCAGAGCACCATATTGCCTTCTTGAAAAAAAATCCGTCTTAACCCGGCGGTTGTGATAATGTTGGAGATCTTGTTGATAAATCGCCGAACATGCTGCTACTAAATCACACTCCTCATCTAACAGGTCCAGTGAGTCCTGACGTGCTTTCTCATTCTCAGCTTCAACATAAGTCGTCACACGGGGTGAATCATGACGGATGTCACTAGGGAGAACCGCCTCCGCTCCATAGACCATGAAGAAAGGTGTGTAACCCGTAGATCTGTTAGGTGTGGTGTTGATACTCCATAGCACAGAAGGTAACTCTTCCACCCAACAACCCGGTGTTTGCTTCAATGGAACCATAAGCCGGGGTTTAATACCTCTCAAAATTTCTTGATTTGCCCTCTCTGCTTGACCATTAGACTGAGGGTGAGCCACTGATGCTACATCAAGCCAGATGTGCTCACGTTGACAAAATTCCTCCATCTCACCCTTTGACAGATCAGTACCATTATCAATTATAATACTGTGTGGGAAACCAAACCGGAATATCACCTTTTTGATGAATTGAACCGCCGTGGCTGCATCACACTTACTGACTGGCTCTGCTTCTACCCATTTGGTAAACTTGTGAACTGCCACTAACAGATGGGTTTTTTGTCCTTGGATCTCTTAAAGGGTCCAACCATATCGAGCCCCCAAGTTGCAAACGGCCAAGTGATGGGAATCATTCTCAACTCCTGAGCCGGAACATGAGCGCGGCGTGCAAATTTTTGACAACCATCACACCTTTTGACTAAATCCTTAGCATCAGCATGAGCTGTCAACCAATAGAAACCGTGACGAAAAGCCTTAGCCACCAAGGATTTTGAACCGGCGTGGTGACTGCAATCTCCTTCGTGGATTTCTCGCAAAATCTCACAACCCTCTTGAGGAGACACACAACGTTGAATTGCTCCTGTGACGCTGTAACGATGTAACTCCCCATTAATAATGGTCATTGACTTGGAATGCCGGATTATCTGCCGGGCCAAGGTTTTGTCTTCCGGCAACTCGCCCCGGTTCATGTAAGCCAAGTACGGGACTGTCCAATCCGGTGTAACATGCAAAGCCGCCACCAATTGGGCCTCCGAGCCAGGAATAGCCAACTCCTCCTCTGTTGGTATTTTGGCCGACGGATTACGTAGTACGTCGAGGAAGACATTAGGTGGGACCGGTTTACGCTGAGAGCCTAGGCGACTTAAAGCGTCCGCCACTTCATTCTTTCGCCGGTCTATATGGTCAACTTGATAACCCTTGAAATGACCAGCCACTATGGCCACCTCTCGTCGATATGCAACCATGAGTTGGTCCTTAGAATCCCAAGTGCCAGATACCTGTTGAGCCACCAGTCCGAGTCACCGAAGCACTTAACCCGGCTTAAGTTCATCTCCTTAGCCATCCGAAGACCATGGAGTAAGGCCTCATACTCAGCTGCATTGTTAGTACAAGGGAACATTAAGCCAAGAACATAACAAAACTTGTCACCTCGTGGGGAAGTTAATATGACTCCAGCCCCCGAGCCCTCCAATTGCTTGGACCCATCGAAGTAAGTGTTATCTGGCTTTTCCTTTGGTGCCTGCAACTCTTTCCAATCATTGATGAAGTCCATGAGTGCTTGAGATTTGATCGTTGTGCGAGGTGTATACTTGAGCCCGTGAGGTCCAAGCTCAATGGCCCACTTCGCAATCCGGCCAGTTGCTTCTCTGCTTTGAATGATATCTCCCAGAGGGGCAAAACTGACCACTGTGATAGGATGACCCTGAAAATAATGCTTGAGCTTTCGGCTTGCCATAAACACCCCATATACCAGCTTCTGCCAATGCGGATACCTTTGCTTTGATTCAATAAGCACCTCACTGATATAATAAACCGGCCGTTCAACCGGATACTCCTTTCCAGCCTCCTTGTGTTCCACAACTATAGCCACACTAACAGCCCGGGCATTAGCAGCCACATATTGCAGTAAAGGCTCTTTATCGATCGGAGCCGCAAGCAAAGGCGGTTCAGCTAACTGCCTCTTCAGATCCTCAAATGCTTTATCAGTCGCGTCGCTCTAGACAAAGTCATCCGTTTTCTTTAGCATCTGATATAAAGGGATAGCCTTCTCCCCAATAAGACTGATAAACCGGCTCAAATCCGCAATCCGGCCCGCCAGACGCTGAACGTCATTGATACATGCTGGTTTAGCCAGAGAGGTAATAGCTGTGATCTTCTCCAGATTAGCCTCAATGCCCCTGTTTGATACTAGAAAACCCAGGAGCTTGCCTGCTGGAACACCAAAGACACATTTGTCCAGATTAAGCATCATCTTATAAACCCGGAGGTTGTCAAAAGTCTCCCTCAAGTCATCTATCAGTGTTTCCTTCTTCCTGGACTTCACCACAATATCATCCACATATGCATGAACATTGCGCCCAATCTATTTATGAAGACAATTCTGAACACAGCAATGATAAGTCGCCTGGGCACTCTTAAGCCCAAAGGGCATGGAGACATAGCAGAAGGCTCCAAAGGGAGTTATAAAGGTTGTCTTCTCCTGGTCCTTAACTGTCATTTTGATCTGATGATAACCAGAGTAAGCATCCAGAAAACACAAACGGTCACAACCCGCCGTTGCATCAATAATCTGATCAATAGGAGGGAGGGCAAAAGGATCAGCTGGACAAGCCTTTGTTCAAGTCTATGTAGTCCACACACATACACCAAGTGTCATTTTTCTTAAGAACTAGCACCGGATTAGCTAGCCACTCCGGGTGAAAAACCTCCACGATAAACCCTGCGGCCAACAGCCGAGCTACCTCCTCACCAATAGCCTTACGCCTTTCTTTGTTGAAGCGGCGGAGAAACTGCCTGACCGGTTTAAACTTAGGATCTATATTAAGTGTGTGCTCAGCGAGTTCCCTCGGTACACCTGGCATGTCAGAAGGCTTCCATGCAAAGATGTCCCGGTTCTCACAGATGAACTCGATGAGCGCGCTTTCCTATTTGGGATCCAGGTTAGCGCTGATGCTGAACTGCTTGGACGAATCACCAGGAACAAAATCAACCATCTTAGTGTCTGTGGCTGATTTAAACTTCAACGCTGGATCATGCTCCATAGTTGGCTTTTCAAAGAAGTCATGTCTGCCGGATCAACCTTATCTTTATAAAACTTTACCTCTTCTATGGCACAAACTGACTCAGCGTAAGCCGCATCACCTTCCTCACATTCCAAAGCAATCTTCCTGCTCCCACATACTGTGATGGTCCCCTTATGACCTGGCATCTTAAGCTGCATATAAACATAACACGGTCTCGCCATGAACTTGGCATAAGCCGCTCGCCCAAACAGGGTGTGATACGGACTCTTGATTTTCACCACCTCACAAAAGTCAATGTTTCTAACCTTGAATCATGATCGTCTCCAAAGGCCAACTCTAGGGCTATCATACCCACTGGGTATGCAGACTTATCGGGCACCACACCGTGGAAAATGGTGTTCGACGGTTTAAGATTCTTATCTGTCAACCCCATACGGCGGAAGGTATCATAGTAAAGGATCTTGATACTACTTCCACCATCCATGAGCACTTTGGTGAACTTATACCCCCAACTTGAGGTGCCACCACTAAGGCCAGATGACCCGGATTATCAACCCGGGGTAGGTGATCCTCCCGACTCCATAAAATTGGTTGCTCAGACCAACGCAAATACTGAGGTACTGCCGGTTCAACAGAGTTCACGGCCCTCTTGTGAAGCTTCTGACCACGCTTGCACAAGCTAGTGGTGAAGACATGATACTGCCCACTATTCAACTACTTCGGATTGCTCTGATAACCTGACTGCTGCTGTTGCTGATTCCCCTGATGGTTATAACCTCCCTGGTTGCCCTGGTTCCCTTGATTGCTATGTCTGGTTTGATTGCCTTGAAATCCTAAACCGGAGCTGCTGCCTCCATAACCCGGCCCATGGAAACCACCTCCTGAACCGCCGGGCAGGCCATTGTCATATTGAAACATATTGGAGTTCTTGAACTCTCGCATGATGTAACAATCCTTCCAAAGATGTGAAGCCGGCCTCTCCTTCGATCCATGCTTTGGATAAGGTTGTTTTAATAGGCGCTCCAGATTGGGGCCTGACCCTCCACCCCTCTGGGGTTGTTTTCCCTTACGACGCTGACCGTTATCCTGAGCATTGGTGTTAGCCACAAAGTCCAAACTATTGTCTGCTTTGCGCTTACCATTGTTCCCATGACCTGCCGGGTTATGCTGTTGTCCCTTGGTGTTGCCGTTCTTCTTCCCTTTTCCCGGTTTGTCCTCCTCTGAGTCAGGGTCCTTGGTACTATCTGAATCGGCATATTTAACCAAAGCGGCCATAAGCGTTGACATGTCATTGCAGTGACGTTTGAGCCTTCCTAACTTCAATTTTAACGGTAGAGACCGGCAATTGCCCTCCAACGTCAACACTGTTGTATCCGCGTTGATACAATCCGACGAATGCAGAATAGCTGAGACCCGCTTCACCCAATGGGTTGTAGACTCCCCATCCTCTTGAACACAAGCGGCCAGGTCCACAATCGACATAGGCTGCTTACAAGTATCTTTAAAATTCTGGATAAACCGGTGTTTTAACTCGGCCCATGATCCGACAGAGTTAGCTGGTAAGATCTTTAACCAAGTACGAGCTATCCCCTCCAACATCATGGTGAAATATTTAGCACACACCGCTTCATCCACATCCAACATCTCCATTGCCATCTCATAACTTTCAACCCATGACTCTGGTTGCAAATCGGCGGTGTAATTGGGCACCTTACGAGGTCCCTTAAAATCCTTGGGCAGTCGCATATTACGTAAAGCGGGGGTAAGACACGGCACCCCTAAAGAACTGAAGACCATGCCTGGCTCCACAGAAGTGGTAGGGCGAACCGGAGTAGGTTGACGACTTGCATGCAGAGCTGCTAACTCGGCTTCTCGACGTGCCCGACCATGATCCACCACATCCTGCGCATTAACACCTCCACCTGCCGGGTTGAGCCCTCGCGGTGAGTTACGGTGACGTGCACTGCTTGATACAGCCGGTTCATCCTCAACGTGCCTGCTATAGCTCTGACTCGGACGGGGGGTGGAATGAATCCTCTCGCGACTATGCGAATAAGACTGTTGCTGGTTTAACACTGTTTGAAGGAGCTCTCTATCCCATCATGTCTCAACCGCCACTGGTGACTCGCTGTCAGCTGGGAGGGCTTCCAATCGTGAAGCGGCGGCCACAATGTTGTCTAACGGGTTGGAGTAATGCCCCGGGGGCGTTGGGACATACTGCGGTACAACGTTGTTCTGACGAGGCGGGTCCATCATGCGCGGCTGAACCAGCGCTCCTGTTCTCGGCGCCTCCGTCCGGTTTACCACTGGCTGGTTACTGGTTCCGGCTCCTGGCGTGTTGAAGAGATTTCTTGGCTCATAACCCGGCGGGAGGTGCGACCGGTATCTTCTTCTCATGACCTCATCTGAGGCATTCTGGTCCAACCTAACCCGGTAGGCCTGAGCTTCCAACTCGGCCCGTTCTGTAGCCATCCTGGCGTTCTCTGCTGCCAGGTCCGCTTTAGCCTGAGTTATCTGATCTTTCACCTTTGCAATCTCCGCGTTGTGCTGAACTCGGGCTGCCGCGTCCACCTCCGTGGCCATCAATGCTGCCAAAGCATCGAACAAATCAAACAAAACCTGAGCGGGAGGCGGCACAAGGCCTCCTGCTCCTGCTGGCGTTGTTGTTGCTGAATCGGAGAACATCGCCGCGGCGGTAGAAGACTGTCGCGCTGGTTGAGTTCCGGCCATGAAGACAGCGACCCGGTTTGGCGGATCGAGGGGGTCCGGAATAATGTTGCCATCGGAACCTCCGCTAATCCAGTCGTACTGCAACTGATATAGCGACTCGGTCTCTCCGGTTGAAGACTCGTCATCAGAACTGACAATGGTTTCTCCATCAGATGCCGGTCCATCCTCATGTTCTGCTCCATGGATGACACCTACGAAAACATGCCTTGCTGCTGGCTGAACCGGGGCAGGGCTTGCACGCTGAGCCGTCTCGATGATGTCGGTGCAGGTGTCCAGCTCAGGGCCCAGTTCGCTGATCTTGCTGATGAAGATGTGAATCCCACCAAAGGGGACCCGGTACCCGTATTCGATTGAACCGGCCTCGGGACCCCATCCTGCGTCGTCGATGTAGAGCTTGCCACGATGACTCTTCGTCATCCGGCTCACAGCGTATCCCTTGAGTCCTTTGAAGCTTCCCTTCAAGAACTCGAAACCATCGTGCGATAGCCCATTGGTGGGCGCCAACTGTCGTGGGTTTGTCATGGCAGATGTCCTCGTGAAAGGACTTAGTCATGGATCCATCACTGCGGGTTAGCTTGAAGGGGTTAAACCGGACAAGGGACACAAAGGATTTCATACTAGTTCGGCCCCTTCGATGAAGGTAAAAGCCTACGTCTAGTTGTGATTGGTATTGCCGGGGTTTCGATGACAAGGGAGCGAATCCACTTTGCCTCGCTCTCGAGTTGTTGTCTGTTGTCCCTAAACCGTTGTCAGGTCATCCCTTTATATACATAGGTTGACCCCCGCCAGTTTACAGAGTCCCGAGGCCGGATCATAAACATGTTCGGCCCGGTCTCTATTCCTTCTAACTTACAATACAAGTTACATGAAAGAGTCGGTTTACATCTACAGGCCTTAACTCGCCTTTGGGCCTCAGGCCTTCGTAAAGCGCCACCATCCTCACGTCTTCATGGGCTTCTATATTCATGAAGTTAACCCGGCCACTCCTAGCCGGTTAACCTCCAGTAGTCATATCCCCAACAGGTTCACTAGAAGCATGCAAAGTCCTATCATTTTTCTTTTTCTTCCTTTTACAAGGACTAGGTGCATCTATATTATTTCGCTGAGAATCTTTCTCAATTCTCCTAGGGTGGCCTTCAGGATACAAAGGTTCCCGAGTCATTTTACCAGTTCTAGTAGCCACTCTAACAGAAAAATCATTATTCTTACTATTCAATTCATTGAGCAAATCATTTTGAGCTTTAAGTACTTGTTCTACTTGAGTGGTGACCATAGAATCATGTTTACTAATAAGTTTAAGTTCACCTTTGACATTAGCCATATAATCACCCAAGTGTTCAAGCATATCAGCACTGCGTTTTAATTCTCTACCAAAATAAGCATTGAAGTCTTCTTGCTTAACCATAAATTTATCAAACTCATCTAAGCATGGGCTAGCAAACTTAGTAAATGGAATTTCAGCTCTATCATATCTATAGAGAGAATTTACCTTTACTACCTGTGTCAGGTTATCAAGATCATGTATTTCTTCAATAGGTGATGGATTAAAACCATATATTTCTTCAACAGGTGGTAAATTGAGACCATGTATTTCTTCAATAGGAAGTAAATTCTTAACATCTTCAGCTTTAATACCCTTTTCTTTCATAGATTTCTTTGCCTCTTGCATATCTTCAGGACTGAAAAATAGAACACCTCTTTTCTTTGGAGTTGGTTTAGGAATAGGCTCAGGAGTTGGCTCAGGAACTGGCTCTGGAAGTGTCCAATTATTTTCATTTGTCAACATATTGTTCAATAGAATTTCAGCTTCATTCGGTGTTCTTTCCCTGAAAACAGAACCAGCACAACTATCCAGGTAATGTCTGGAAGCATCGGTTAGTCCATTATAAAAGATATCAAGTATTTCATTTTTCTTAAGAGGGTGATCAGGCAAAGCATTAAGTAATTGGAGAAGCCTCCCCCAAGCTTGTGAGAGACTCTCTTCTTCAATTTGCACAAAATTATATATATCCATTAGGGCAGCTTGTTTCTTATGAGCAGGGAAATATTTAGCAGAGAAGTAATAAATCATATCCTGGGGACTACACACACAACCAGGATCAAGAGAATTAAACCATATCTTAGCATCACCCTTTAATGAGAACGGAAATATTTTAAGGATATAAAAGTAACGAGTTCTCTCATAATTAGTGAACAGGGTGGCTATATCATTTAATTTAGTAAGATGTGCCACAACAGTTTCAGATTCATAGCCATAAAAAGGATCAGATTCAACCAAAGTAATTATATCAGGATCAATAGAGAATCCATAATCTTTATCAGTAACACAGATAGGTGAAGTAGAAAAAGCAGGGTCAGGTTTCATTCTAGCATTAAGGGATTACTTCTTCCATTTAGCTAATAACCTCTTTAGATCATATCTATCATTGCAAGCAAGCATAGCTCTAGCAGATTCTTCATCCAGAACATAACCCTCAGGAACAACGGGCAATTCATATTTATTATGGGGAGAGTCTTCATCATCACTTTCATCAATATTATCAGTTTCAATAATTTCATTCTCTCTAGCCCTAGCAAGTTGTTCATCAAGAAATTCACCAAGTGGCATAGTAGTATCAAGCATAGGTGTAGTTTCATCATAAGTATCATGGATAGCAGAAGTGGCATCATCAATAACATGCGACATATCAGAATGAATGGAGATGCAAGTTTAGGTGTCACAAGCTTACTCAAAACAGAAGGTGAATCAAGTGCAGAGCTAGATGGCAGTTCCTTACCTCCCCTCGTAGTTGAGGGATAAATCTTGGTTCTTGGATCTTTCAAGTTCTTCATAATGATAAGAAGATATAAGTCCCAAGTGACTCAAAGAATAGAGCTATGCTCCCCGGCAACGGCGCCAGAGAATAGTCTTGATAACCCACAAGTATAGGGGATCGCAACAGTTTCCGAGGGTAGAGTATTCAACCCAAATTTATTGATTCGACACATGGGGAGCCAAAGAATATTCTCAAGTATTAGCAGCTGAGTTGTCAATTCAACCACACCTGGAAACTTAATATCTGTAGCAAAGTATTTAGTAGCAAAGTAATATGATAGTAGTGGTAACGGTAGCAAAAGGTAATGTTTTTCGTGTTTTGTAGTGATTGTAACAATAGCAACAGAAAATTAAATAAGCGAAGAACAATATATGGAAAGCTCATAGGAAATGGATCGGTGATAGAGAATTATGCCGGATGTAGTTCATCATGTAACAGTCAAAACCTAGGGTGACACAGAACTAGCTCCAATTCATCAATGTAATGTAGGCGTGTATTCCGAATATAGTCATACGTGCTTATGGAAAAGAACTTGCATGACATCTTTTATCCTACCCTCCTGTGGCAGCGGGGTCCTAGCGAAAACTAAGGGATATTAAGGCCTCCTTTTAATAGAGTACCAGACCAAAGCATTAACACATAGTGAATACATGAACTCCTCAAACTACGGTCATCACCGGGAGTGGTCCCGATTATTGTCACTTCGGGGTTGCCGGATCATAACACATAGTAGGTGACTATAGACTTGCAAGATAGGATCAAGAACTCACATATATTCATGAAAACATAATAGGTTCAGATCTGAAATCATGGCACTCGGGCCCTAGTGACAAGCATTAAGCATAGCAAAGTCATAGCAACATAAATCTCAGAACATAGTGGATACTAGGGATCAAACCCTAACAAAACTAACTCGATTACATGATAAATCTCATCCAATCCATCATCGTCCAGCAAGCCTACGATGGAATTACTCACGCATGGCGGTGAGCATCATGAAATTGGTGATGGAGGATGGTTGATGATGACGATGGCGACGGATTCCCCTCTCCAGAGCCCTGAACGGACTCCAGATCAGCCCTCCTGAGAGGTTTTAGGGGTTGGCGGCGGCTCCGTATCGTAAAACGCGATGAATGTTTCTCCCTTATTTTTTCTCTCCGAAAATGAATATATAGAGTTGGATTTGAGGTCGGAGGAGCTCCAGGGGGGCCACGAGGTAGGGGGCGCGTCCAGGGGGCAGGCACGCCCCACCCTCGTGGCTAGGGTGTGGGCCCCCTGGCATTGATCTTTTGCCAGTATTTTTTATTATTTCCAAAAATACGCTCCGTGGAGTTTCAGGTCATTCCAAGAACTTTTGTTTCTGCACATAAATAACACCATGGCAATTCTGCTGAAAATAGCATCAGTCCGGGTTAGTTCCATTCAAATCAGGCAAGTTAGAGTCCAAAACAAGGGCAAAAGTGTTTGGAAAAGTAGATACGACGGAGACGTTCAGTAGCTCCGAAATGCTTTGTGTGGAGAACTAAAACTAAGTTTTTGAGTCATTTGTTTTGCAAAAACTCTGCACTTTGTGATGCTCATCCATTCTACCTCATCTATATCTGTTCACAGGGTTTGCTGTCAGTGAAATTGCCAAGATGGCTGACCAGAGTGACAGTCAGAATAGATCTGAAGAACAAGTGCAATTGAGTGAGGGTTCTGATCCCTCAAGCAGCTATGATGAGGGCAGCAGGAGCACACCTAGTAACCTGCCCAAGGTAGCCACCAGGTCAAGGAAGAAGAGAACCTCAGATTCTAAGGATGAGGATTATGTGGCTGTAGAAGAAGAAGTCAGCTCAAAGAAGAAAGTCTTGAAGAAAGAGAATGGCACAGCTGCAACAACAAAGCCAGGCTTGAACAAGAAGGCACCAGCAAAAAGGATTCCTATGTCTAAGGCCAGAGCCTCCACTCGAGAAACTATGGAGTTCACTCTCGAACTCAAAGAGGCTGGAGATGGCAATAAGAGGAAGGAGTGGGTTAAGAAGACCACTGCCAGAGTCCTTGGGAGATCATCCATGTTTAAAGATCCAGCAGAAGAAGAGGAAGAGGAAGAGGATGCTGCACCAGCACCA
Source organism: Triticum urartu (assembly GCF_003073215.2). Taxonomy (NCBI): domain Eukaryota; kingdom Viridiplantae; phylum Streptophyta; class Magnoliopsida; order Poales; family Poaceae; genus Triticum; species Triticum urartu. The sequence goes on along the minus strand of NC_053026.1, from coordinate 607,769,654 downwards.
AAGTCCCAAAACCTTATGGGAGATGCAATCAAGTCAGGGGCTGCCACATCAAAGCCCAAAACTGCTCCCAAAGCAATAGCTCAAGCTCAGAAGCCTCCTAAGCCCAAGAGAAGCACCAGAAACATTCCATCTGAAGAGAAAAACAAGGCCCTAGTGCCTGAAGCTGAAGAAGAGGATGATGAATCCCTTGTATTGAGGAAACTGATCTAGACCACAATGATGCTCATCCTGTGGCTGAGGACATGCATATCAGGAAAGATGCAGGACTGAGATTGTGGAGACAGTCTGATCCCTATGCTGTGAGGAGGAGGACTGCAATTGATTACAGGTTTCATACTGAGGAACAACAAGACTTCTATAAGACTATTCTGCTTGACAAGAAGCCAATTGTTTGTGACATGAGATGGGTTGATTGGGAATACATCAAAGAGAATGAAGATCACTTCCCAGGTGTATAAGACAGCTTCAAAGCTTGTCGAGTTGATGAGTTTGTGGGTCAAAAGTTGACCAAATGGAATAATGATCTAGTCATGCAATTTTACTCCACTGCTCACTTCTATCCAGATGGAAGGATAGTATGGATGTCTGAAGGTACAAGGTGCCAATCTATTGTTGAAGAATGGGCCTAGCTGATTAATGTCCCAAAAGAACATGAGGATGACTTGGATGTGTATGCCAAGAAGAAGAAAGACCACAACTCTATGGCAAACATGTACAAAGAGATCTCTGATAAAGATTTGGAGACACACAAGCTTGGATTTGTACACTATTTGTTGTCTGGTCTGCCTACCATTGACACCATCTTAAGGCATACTTTGCTACCCATGTCTGGAGATCACAAGATGATTAGAGGACATTCCATCAACTTGCTACAAATATTTGATGTACCTAAAAAATTCAGGGTCATGAGTCTGATTGTAGAGACAATCAAGAGGACAGCAGCAGATCAGAAAAGATCTTGTGGGTATGCTCCACACATTCAGGAGCTCGTCAACTCAAAGATGGGCACAGGCACCTACTTGTTGGACAAGGAGCACTTACCTCTGTACCCTGAATTTGAATACAACACAGTTGTGATGAATGAGAATGAACCTTCATCAGCTCAAGCACAAGAGAAGAGAGCTAAGGCTAAGGCATAGAAAGCTCCAAGGATGCCAAGTGTAGAGGAAGCATCTCAGGTGTTCCTGAAGAGCAAGCAAGATCAACTAGCATATCTGATCTAGTCTACTTTGAGGATTGAGAAGGGCTTGGCCACCCTGACTCAGTATCAGGAGAGCTTGGAGAGGATTGTTGAGACAAAATTTTATGATCTTAATCTGAAGGTTACTGAGATACAGACAGCTGTTGAGCAGCTCTAGGAGGAAGCTGAGGAAAATAGAGGAAAGGCAACTATGGATGCTTTTTAACGTGTGCTACGAGGTGAGAGGTCTACTGCAGTGCCAGTACCAGATTCTAGAGCTACATCGCCAGCACCAGCAGCTACAGCTTCAGTGCCACCTCCAGCACCCACTCCACCAGCTCCAACTACATCAACAGATACCTTCGCCCTTGGAGTTCTCTCTACACCACCTCCCGAAGACCGAGCCTGAGAGACGAATAGCACTATGCATTTTCAATATTTTTGGTAACTTATTGCCAAAGGGGGAGAAATGTATAGATCATAGGCTTCGAGAGAGAGTGTTTTGCTTCTTTGTCTCTCTTGTTTTTGGTTGAACTTTATTGTGTGCTTGGTTGATACTTTATGTTTGTGTGAGATACTTGTATGATCATGTGTTTGATCATATGCTACCTTAATGCTTGCTTGGATGATATTATCTCTTATATCCCATATATGATCATTCACTTTGCTTGGTGATGAGTGCATGCTTTTAATTTCTATCATTTTGAGCGCTCCACCAAGATGTATGTGCATTGGAAGAGTAACCCATGATCCTAATCGATTGTGCATTTGCATTCAAAAGCAATTTTTAAATAATGCACAAATTTAGGGGGAGCTCTTGCTTATCACATACTTCTCAAAGCGACGATGTATTTCAATCTTATGATCATTTGTCGAAGCTTTGATCTATATGTTGTCATCAATTACCAAAAAGGGGGACATTGAAAGTGCAACTATCCCTGGGTGGTTTTGGTAATTATTAACAACATATAGTTCATTGAGCTAATGCTATTTCAAGATAAATATTTCAGGAAAGCTCAATGATTGGCATGGCATGGATTAGAAATGTGGACCCCTCAAAATGCTAAGGACAAAAGATTGGCTCAAGCTCTAAAGCTCAAGACTCTACATTTTACTTTTAGTGATCCAAGATCACATTGAGTCCATAGGAAAAGCCAGTACTATTAAAAGGGGATGATGTGTTTCTCAATGGGTTGCTTGCTCAAAATGCTTAGTGATATGCTCAAAAAACCCTCAACCACTTTCTCATATCCACATATGTCCCAAACCAAAAGTCAAACTCGGACCCACCGAAACATTCCATCCGGAGCCACCGAGTTTTCTTGACATAGCCACTGCCAAAAACCCTAGTCACTTCGGTCTCACCGATAGGGATCTCAGTCTCACCGATATGGGGTTGCAAACTCTCTGTTTCCCTTCATAACGTTTTGGTCCAACCGAGATGAGCGATCGGTCCCACCAAGTTCACAATGCAAACTCTCTGTTTCCCCTTTGTAACATTTCGGTCTCACTGAGATGAGCAAATCGGTCCCACCGAGTTTGCCTGGCCAACTCTCTAGTTAGCTTATTACCAAAATCGGTCCCACCGAGTTCGTGTAATCAGTCTCACCGAGATTACGTTATGCCCTAACCCTAATAAAATCGGTCCCACCAAGTTGACATGTCGGTCCCACCGAAAGTCCCAACGTTCACATTTTGAACTAAATCGGTCTGACCGAGTTTCATTATTCGGTCCCACCGAGTTTGGTGATTTGTGTGTAATGGTTAGATTTTGTGTGGAGGCTATATATACCCCTCCACCCACTCTTCATTCGTGGAGAGAGCCATCAGAACATGCCTACACTTTCCAACATTCATTTTCTGAGAGATAACCAACTACTCATGTGTTGAGACCAAGATATTCCATTCCAACCATACAAATCTTGATCTCTAGCCTTCTCCAAGTTGCTTTCCACTCAAATCATCTTTCCACCAAATCCAAATCTGTGTGAGAGAGTTGAGTGTTGGGGATACTATCATTTGAAGCACAAGAGCAAGGAGTTCATCATCACCACACCATCTATTACCTTTTGGAGAGTGGTGTCTCCTAGATTGGTTAGGTGTCACTTTGGAGCCTCCGTCAAGATTGTGGAGTTGAACCAAGGAGTTTGTACGGGCAAGGAGATCGCCTACTTCGTGAAGATCTACGCTGGTGAGGCAAATCCTTCATGGGCGATGGCCATGGTGGGATAGACAAGGTTGCTTCTTCGTGCACCCTTTGTGGGTGGAGCCCTCTGTGGACTCACACAACCGTTACCCTTCGTGGGTTGAAGTCTCCACCAACGTGGATGTACGATAGCACCAACTATCGGAACCACACAAAAAATCTCCGTGTCTACATTGCATTTGCTCCCTACAAACTCATCCCTTTACCTTCATGTGCAATGTTTTACATTCCGCTGGTATACTCTTAGACTTGCATGTGTAGGTTGATTGCTTGACTAGTGCTAAGTTGCTAAAATCTGCCAAGACTTAAAATTGGAAAAAGGCTAGATTTTTATTTGGTCAAGTAGTCTAATCACCCCCCCCCTCTAGACATACTTTCGATCCTACAATTGGATCTATCCCTCTACATCATGTCATCTTGTTTAAGGCATTACTCCGTTCTTGTTAACTTAATACACTAGATGCATGCTGCATAGCGGTTGATGTGTGGAGTAATAGTAGTAGATGCAGGCAGGAGTCGGTCTACTTGTCTCAGACGTGATGCCTATATACATGATCATTGCCTTGGATATCGTCATAACTATGCATTTTCTATCAATTGATCAACAATAATTTATTTACCCAGCGTATGCTTTCTTTCAAGAGAGAAGTCTTTAGTGAAAACTATGGGCCCCGAGTCTATCTTTTACCATATATTTTCAGATCTATAAAATGAAAACACAATAAAACCTTGCTACAATTTATTTACCTTTATTTTATTTTACACTTTTATTTATCGTTTATATCCGTCACTATCAGATCTCATCCTTACAAGTAACCGTGAAGGGATTGACAACCCCTTTAGAGCGTTGGGTGCAAGTATTTGGTTGTTTGTGTATGTGCAATTATTGGAGACTTGTGTGTTCCTCCTACTTGATTGATACCTTGGTTCTCAACTGAGGGAAATACTTATCTCTACTTTGCTGCATCACCCTTTCCTATTCAAGGGAAAATCCATGCAAGCTCAAGAAGTAGCAGGCGGCGCTGATCGACGCGGCCTCTGAGGAGCCGCCGCATCAATGCGGGCGTAGCTTCCCAAGGAATCAACTCTAGCCGTTGTGCCGCATTGAAGCTTCTGACCGTCCGTTCACATGCCTGGCGAAGGCTAAATAAGTTGCGCTCCCATGTCGTACACATGCAATCTCTCTGCTCTTCCTCTTCATCCCTCCCCACTATTCTTCCTCCACAACTCCGATGATGGGAAATTCGTGGGCCTCGACTGTTGGGAATCATTGCATGGAAAACAAAAAAAATTCTACGCACGCGCAATGATCTATCCATGGAAACACATAGCAACGAGGGGGAGAGTGTGTCTACGTACCATCGTAGACCGTAAGTGGAAGCGTTTCTCAGCGCAGTTGATGTAGTCGAACTTCTTCGTGCTTCAACCGATCAAGTACCGAATGTACGACACCTCCGTGTTCTGCACACGTTCAGCTCGGTGATGTCCCTCGCCTTCTTGATCCAGGAAGACATTGAGGTAGTAGATGAGTTCCGTCAGCACGACGGCGTGGTGACAGTGATGGTGAAGTGATCCTCGCAGGGCTTCGCCTAAGCACTATGAAAATATGACTGGGGTGTAAACGGTGGAGGGGGCGCTGCACACGGCTAAACAATTGTCTAGTGTGTGCTAGGCACCCCCTCCTCGTATATATAGGTAGGAGGGAGAGGGGAGAGGCCAAGGGGCGCCCCAAGTAGGTTTGAATCCTACTTGGGCTCCTGCCCTTGGCCGCGCCCCCCTGCCATGTTTGTTGGAGGGGGAATGAAAGAGGGGGAGAGGGAAGGAAGTGGGAATCCTAATCCACACTTTCCTTCTCCTCCTTAGGCCAGCCCATATGGGGAGTGCACCAGCCCCTTGTGACTGGTGTGTTTCCCCTCTTGGCCCATAAGGCCCATATCTTTTGCCAAGGGTGCCTGGAACCCCTTCCGATCACCCGATAAGTACCCGGTACCCCCGAAACTCTTTCAGTGCCCGAATACCATCGTCCTATATATCAATATTTACCTCTCAACAATTTAGAGACTCCTCGTCATGTCCGTGTTCTCATCTGGGACTTCGAACAACATTCAGTCATCAAATCACATAACTCATATATGTAGGATCGAAAGTATGTCTAGAGGGGGGTGATTAGACTACTTGACCAAATAAAAACTTAACCTTTTCCCAATTTTAGTTCTTGGCAGATTTTAGCTATTTTAGGACAAGTCAAGCAATCATCACACAATTCAAGCAAGCATGCAAAGAGTATATTGGCAGCGGAAAGTAAAGCATGCAACTTGCAAGAATGTAAAGGGAAGGGTTTGGAGAATTCAAACGCTATTGGAGACACGGATGTTTTTCCCGTGGTTCGGATAGGTGGTGCTATCC
>NC_053026.1:607664476-607762862 GCF_003073215.2 Triticum urartu | reverse complement strand
TAGTAATTGATACTGGGAAGCTTTATATCCCATCACGTCATTCCTAGCCTGATCGACTATATTGTTATCGTGTCAACTTTTAACTGGGCTACCTGGTCCTTATGCCCGGAGCAACTTCTGACGATGAGCTAAGCTTACGTCGATCTTCCTGATCTTATCATTTCACCTCGAACAACAAGCTTGACTTTGAGCTTGTGTCGAATCCGTGGTTCTCTTAGCCTTTCACTTCATCCTTCCTTTTTTGCTCGGTGGCATCTTCTTAGAGTCTCTCGACAAAATTTCTCTTGATCACCGTCAACACTTTGGTTTCTTCAGAGATGTCAATTGAATTCATGGCTATAAATACCATCCTTGCCTCTCGATGACTTGTGTCAGCATCAACAACATTCTTGTCTCCCCCCCCAACACAAACTTGATCATATTAATTTTGGGAATACAACCTTTTTGACCTGTCGATGGATTGTATTGAGCCCGTCGGCCACACCCTCATCTTTTCCCTGCTAAAATGGTATGACTTATTTTCTAAGTTGTTTCCGATGGATCCTTGGTGTAACCAAAGTCTGACCTTTGCTTGAAACCATGTCAATGCTATCTCGAAGCATGTCTGTGGTAATCCGATCTCCAATAAGAACATTTGAGGCATGATACTAATTTTTCTTTATCAATTATCCAAACACCGTTGTATGGGTAATGTAATGAAATTTCTTTCCCTTTACCTAATTGGTTATCTACTTACTATCCTGTCATGGATATCTTGCTCTGCTTGTCCTTGGGAAGGATATACCTGTTGGGTAACGTAGTAATTTCAAAAAAATTCCTACGCACACGCAAGATCATGGTGATGCATAGCAACGAGAGGGGAGAGTGTTGTCTACATACCCTCGTAGACCGAAACGGAAGCGTTGACACAACGTAGAGGAAGTAGTCATGCGTCTTCCCGATCCGACCGATCCAAGCACCGTTACCCCGGCACCTTCGAGTTCTTGGCACACGTTCAGCTCGACGACGATCCCCGGGCTCCGATCCAGCAAAGCTTCGGGGATGAGTTCCGTCAGCACGAGAGCGTGGTGACGATCTTGATGTTCAACCGTCGCAGGGCTTCGCCTAAGCACCGCTACAATATGACCGAGGTGTAATATCGTGGAGGGGGGCACCGCACACGGCTAAGGAACGATCACGAAGACCAACTTGTGTGTCCTAGGGTGCCCCCTTGCCCCCGTATATAAAGGAGCCAAGGGGAGGGGCGCGCCAAGGGGGAGTCCTACTCCCACCGGGAATAGGACTCCCTTCTTTCCTAGTTGGAGAAGGAGAAGGGGGGAAAGAGGAGGAAGAGGGAAAGGAAAGGGGGGCGCCGCCCCCCATCCCTTGTCCTATTCGGACTAGGAAGGGGAGGGGCGCGCGGCCACCTCTTGCCTCCTTTCCTCTTCTCCCTTAAGGCCCATGTAGGCCCAATAACCCCCCGGGGGGTTCCGGTAACCTCCTGGTACTCCGGTAAAATCCTGATTTCACCCGGAGCGATTCTGATATCCAAATATAGGCTTCCAATATATCGATCTTTATGTCTTGACCATTTCGAGACTCCTCGTCATGTCCATGATCACACCCGGGACTCCAAACAAACTTCGGTACATCAAAATGCATAAACTCATAATGAAACTGTCATCGTAACGTTAAGCGTGCGGACCCTACGGTTCGAGAACAATGTAGACATGACCGAGACACGTCTCCGGTCAATAACCAATAGCGGGACCTGGATGCCCATATTGGCTCCTACATATTCTACGAAGATCTTTATCGGTCAGACCGCATAACAACATACGTTGTTCCCTTTGTCATCGGTATGTTACTTGCCCGAGATTCGATCGTCGGTATCTCAATACCTAGTTCAATCTCGTTACCGGAAAGTCTCTTTACTCGTTTTGTAATACATCATCTCACAACTAACTCATTAGTTGCAATGCTTGCAAGGCTTATGTGATGTGCATTACCGAGAGGGCCCAGAGATACCTCTTCGACAATCGGAGTGACAAATCCTAATCTCGAAATACGCCAACACAACGTGTACCTTTGGAGACACCTGTAGAGCTCCTTTATAATCACCCAGTTACGTTGTGACGTTTGGTAGCACACAAAGTGTTCCTCCGGTAAACGGGAGTTGCATAATCTCATAGTCATAGGAACATGTATAAGTCATGAAGAAAGCAATAGCAATATACTAAACGATCGGATGCTAAGCTAATGGAATGGGTCATGTCAATTAGATCATTCACCTAATGATGTGATCCCGTTAATCAAATAACAACTCTTTGTCCATGGTTAGGAAACATAACCATCTTTGATTAACGAGCTAGTCAAGTAGAGGCATACTAGTGACACTCTGTTTGTCTATGTATTCACACATGTAATATGTTTCCGGTTAATACAATTCTAGCATGAATAATAAACATTTATCATGATATAAGGAAATAAATAATAACTTTATTATTGCCTCTAGGGCATATTTCCTTCAGTCTCCCACTTGCACTAGAGTCAATAATCTAGATTACACAGTAATGATTCTAACACCCATGGAGCTTTGGTGCTGATCATGTTTTGCTCGTGGGAGAGGCTTAGTCAACGGGTCTGCTACATTCAGATCCGTATGTATCTTGCAAATCTCTATGTCTCCCACCTGGACTAGATCCCGGATGGAATTGAAGCTTCTCTTGATGTGCTTGGTTCTCTTGTGAAATCTGGATTCCTTTGCCAAGGCAATTGCACCAGTATTGTCACAAAAGATTTTCATTGGACCCGATGCACTAGGTATGACACCTAGATCGGATATGAACTCCTTCATCCAGACTCCTTCATTTGCTGCTTCCGAAGCAGCTATGTATTCCGCTTCACACGTAGATCCCGCCACGACGCTTTGTTTAGAACTGCACCAACTGACAGCTCCACCGTTTAATGTAAACACGTATCCGGTTTGCGATTTATTATCGTCCGGATCAGTGTCAAAGCTCGCATCAACATAACCATTTACGATTAGCTCTTTGTCACCTCCATAAACGAGAAACATATCCTTAGTCCTTTTCAGGTATTTCAGGATGTTCTTGACCGCTGTCCAGTGATCCACTCCTGGATTACTTTGGTACCTCCCTGCTAGACTTATAGCAAGGCACACATCAGGTCTGGTACACAGCATTGCATACATGATAGAGCCTATGGCTGAAGCATAGGGAACATCTTTCATTTTCTCTCTATCTTCTGCAGTGGTCGGGCATTGAGTCTGACTCAACTTCACACCTTGTAACACAGGCAAGAATCCTTTCTTTGCTTGATCCATTTTGAACTTCTTCAAAATTCTGTCAAGGCATGTGCTTTGTGAAAGTCCAATTAAGCGTCTTGATCTATCTCTATAGATCTTAATGCCTAATATGTAAGCAGCTTCACCGAGGTCTTTCATTGAGAAACTCTTATTCAAGTATCCCTTTATGCTATCCAGAAATTCTATATCATTTCCAATTAGTAATATGTCATCCACATATAATATCAGAAATGCTGCAGAGCTCCCACTCACTTTCTTGTAAATACAGGCTTCTCCAAAAGTCTGTATAAAACCAAATGCTTTGATCACACTATCAAAGCGTTTATTCCAACTCCGAGAGGCTTGCACCAGTCCATAAATGGTTCGCTGGAGCTTGCACACTTTGTTAGCTCCCTTTGGATCGAAAAAACCTTCTGGTTGCATCATATACAGCTCTTCTTCCAGAAATCCATTCAGGAATGCAGTTTTGACATCCATCTGCCAAATTTCATAATCATAAAATGCGGAAATTGCTAACATGATTCGGACAGACTTAAGCATCGCTACGGGTGAGAAGGTCTCATCGTAGTCAATCCCTTGAACTTGCCGAAAACCTTTTGCGACAAGTCGAGCTTTGTAGACAGTAATATTACCGTCACCGTCAGTCTTCTTCTTGAAGATCCATTTATTCTCAATTGCTTGCCGATCATTGGGCAAGTCAACCAAAGTCCATACTTTGTTCTCATACATGGATCCCATCTCAGATTTCATGGCTTCAAGCCATTTTGCGGAATCTGGGCTCACCATCGCTTCTTCATAGTTCGTAGGTTCATCATGATCTAATAGCATGACTTCCAGAACAGGATTGCCGTACCACTCTGGCGCGGATCTCACTCTAGTTGATCTACGAGGTTCAGTAGTATGTTGTTCTGAAGTTTCATGATCATTATCATTAGCTTCCTCACTAATTGGTGTAGGTGTCACAGAAATAGTTTTCTGTGATGTATTACTTTCCAATAAGGGAGTAGGTACAGTTACCTCATCAAGTTCTACTTTCCTCCCACTCACTTCTTTCGAGAGAAACTCCTTCTCTAGAAAGTTTCCGAATTTAGCAACAAAAGTCTTGCCTTTGGATCTATGATAGAAGGTGTATCCAATAGTTTCCTTTGGATATCCTATGAAGACACATTTTTCCGATTTGGGTTCGAGCTTATTAGGTTGAAGCTTTTTCACATAAGCATCGCAGCCCCAAACTTTCAGAAACGACAACTTTGGTTTCTTGCCAAACCACAGTTCATAAGGCATCGTCTCAACGGATTTTGATGGTGCCCTATTTAACGTGAATGCGGCCGTCTCTAGAGCATATCCCCAAAACGATAGCGGTAAATTAGTAAGAGACATCATAGATCGCACCATATCTAGTAAAGTACGATTACGACGTTCGGACACACCATTATGCTGTGGTGTTCCGGGTGGCGTGAGTTGCGAAACTATTCCACATTGTTTCAAATGTACACCAAACTCGTAACTCAAATATTCTCCTCCACGATCTGATCGTAGGAATTTTATTTTCTTGTTACGATGATTTTCAACTTCACTCTGAAATTCTTTGAACTTTTCAAACGTCTCAGACTTGTGTTTCATTAAGTAGATATACCCATATATGCTTATGTCATCTGTGAAGGTGAGAAAATAATGATATCCGCCACGAGCTTCAACATTCATCGGACCACATACATCTGTGTGTATGATTTCCAACAAATCTGTTGCTCTCTCCATAGTACCGGAGAACGGTGTTTTTGTCATCTTACCCATAAGGCACGGTTCGCAAGTACCAAGTGATTCATAATCAAGTGGTTCCAAAAGCCCATCAGTATGGAGTTTCTTCATGCTCTTTATACCGATATGACCTAAACGGCAGTGCCACAAATAAGTTGCACTATCATTATCAACTCTGCATCTTTTGGTTTCAACACTATGAATATGTGTGTCACTACTATCGAGATTTAATAAGAATAGCCACTCTTTAAGGGTGCATGACCATAAAATATATTACTCATGTAAATAGAACAACCATTATTCTCTGATTTAAATGAATAACCGTCTCGCATCAAACAAGATCCAGATATAATGTTCATGCTTAACGCTGGCACCAAATAACAATTATTTAGGTCTAATATTAATCCCGAAGGTAGATGTAGAGGTAGCGTGCCGACTGCGATCACATCGACTTTGGAACCATTTCCCACGCGCACCGTCACCTCGCCCTTAGCCAATCTTCGCTTAATCCGTAGTCCCTGTTTCGAGTTGCAAATATTAGCAACAGAAACAGTATCAAATACCCAGGTGCTACTGCGAGCATTAGTAAGGTACACATCAATAACATGTATATCACATCTACCTTTGTTCACCTTGCCATCCTTCTTATCCGCCAAATACTTGAGGCAGTTCCGCTTCCAGTGACCAGTCTGCTTGCAGTAGAAGCACTCAGTTTCAGGCTTAGGTCCAGGTTTGGGTTTCTTCTCTTGAGCAGCAACTTGCTTGCTATTCTTTTTGAAGTTCCCCTTCTTCTTCCCTTTGCCCTTTTTCTTGAAACTAGTGGTCTTGTTGACCATCAACACTTGATGCTCCTTCTTGATTTCTACCTCCGCAGCTTTCAGCATTGCGAAGAGCTCAGGAATAGTCTTATTCATCCCTTGCATATTATAGTTCATCACGAAGCTCTTGTAGCTTGGTGGCAGTGATTTGGAGAATTCTGTCAATGATGCAATCATCTGGAAGATTAACTCCCAATTGAATCAAGTGATTATTATACCCAGACATTTTGAGTATATGCTCACTGACAGAACTGTTCTCCTCCATCTTTCAGCTATAGAATTTATTGGAGACTTCATATCTCTCAATCTGGGCATTTGCTTGAAATATTAACTTCAACTCCTGGAACATCTCATATGCTCCATGACGTTCAAAACGTCGTTGAAGTCCCGATTCTAAGCCGTAAATCATGGCACACTGAACTATCGAGTATACATCAGCTTTGCTCTGCCAGACGTTCATAACATCTGGTGTTGCTCCAGCAGCAGGCCTGGCACCCAGCGGTGCTTCCAGGACGTAATTCTTCTGTGCAGCAATGAGGATAATCCTCAAGTTACGGACCCAGTCCGTGTAATTGCTACCATCATCTTTCAACTTAGCTTTCTCAAGGAACGCATTAAAATTCAACGGAACAACAGCACGGGCCATCTATCTACAATCAAACATAAGTAAGCAAGATACTATCAGGTACTAAGTTCATGATAAATTTAGGTTCAATTAATCATATTACTTAAAGAACTCCCACTTAGATAGACATCCCTCTAATCCTCTAAGTGATTACGTGATCCAAATCAACTAAACCATGTCCGATCATCACATGAGATGGAGTAGTTTCATTGGTGAACATCGCTATGTTGATCATATCTACTATATGATTCATGCTCGACCTTTTGGTCTCCGTGTTCTGAGGCCATATCTATATATGCTTGGCTCGTCAAGTATAACCTGAGTATTCCGCGTGTGCAACTGTTTTGCACCCGTTGTATTTGAACGTAGAGCCTATCACACCCGATCATCACGTGGTGTCTCAGCACGAAGAACTTTCGCAACGGTGCATACTCAGGGAGAACACTTCTTGGTAATTAGTGAGAGATCATCTTATAATGCTACTGTCAATCAAAGCAAGATAAGATGCATAAAAGATAAACATCACATGCAATCAATATAAGTGATATGATATGGCCATCATCATCTTGTGCTTGTGATCTCCATCTTCGAAGCACCGTCGTGATCACCATCGTCACCGGCGCGACACCTTGATCTCCATCGTAGCATAGTTGTCGTCTCGCCAATCTTATGCTTCCACGACTATCTCTACCGCTTAGTGATAAAGTAAAGCATTACAGCGCGATTGCATTGCATACAATAAAGCGACAACCATATGGCTCATGCCAGTTGCCGATAACTCGGTTACAAAACATGATCATCTCATACAATAAAATTTAGCATCATGTCTTGACCATATCACATCACAACATGCCCTGCAAAAACAAGTTAGACGTCCTCTACTTTGTTGTTGCAAGTTTTACGTGGCTGCTACGGGCTTAAGCAAGAACCAATCTTACCTACGCATCAAAACTACAACGATAGTTTGTCAAGTTGGTGCTGTTTTAACCTTCGCAAGGACCGGGCGTAGCCACACTCGGTTTGACTAAAGTTGGAGAAACTGTCACCCGCTAGCCACCTTTGTGCAAAGCACGTCGGGAGAACCGGTCTTGCGTAAGCCTACGCGTAATGTCGGTCCGGGCCGCTTCATCCAACAATACTGCCGAACCAAAGTATGACATGATGGTAAGCAGTATGACTTATATCGCCCACAATTCACTTGTGTTCTACTCGTGCATATAACATCAACATATAAAACCTAGGCTCGGATGCCACTGTTGGGTAACGTAGTAATTTCAAAAAAATTCCTACGCACACGCAAGATCATGGCGATGCATAGCAACGAGAGGGGAGCGTGTTGCCTACGTACCCTCGTAGACCGAAACGGAAGCGTTGACACAACGTAGAGGAAGTAGTCGTACGTCTTCCCGATCCGACCAATCCAAGCACCGTTACTCCGGCACCTCCGAGTTCTTGGCACACGTTTAGCTCGATGACGATCCCCGGGCTCCGATCCAGCAAAGCTTCGGGGATGAGTTCCGTTTGCACGATGGCATGGTGACGATCTTGATGTTCAACCGTCGTAGGGCTTCGCCTAAGCACCGCTACAATATGACCGAGGTGTAATATCGTGGAGGGGGGCACCGCACACGGCTAAGGAACGATCATGAAGACCAACTTGTGTGTCCTAGGGTGCCCCCTTGCCCCCGTATATAAAGGAGCCAAGGGGAGGGGCGGACGGCAAAGGAGGGGCGCGCCAAGGGGGAGTCCTACTCCCACCGGGAGTAGGACTCCCTTCTTTCCTAGTTGGAGAAGAGAAGGGGGGAAAGAGGAGGAAGAGGGAAAGGAAAGGGGGGGGCGCCCCCCTTCCCTTGTCCTATTCGGACTAGGAAGGGGAGGGGCGCGCGGCCACCTCTTGCCTCCTTTCCTCTTCTCCCTTAAGGCCCATGTAGGCCCAATAACCCCCCGGGGGGTTCCGGTAACCTCCCGGTACTCCGGTAAAATCCCGATTTCACCCGGAACGATTCCGATATCCAAATATAGGCTTCCAATATATCGATCTTTATGTCTCGACCATTTCGAGACTCCTCGTCATGTCCATGATCACATCCGGGACTCCGAACAAACTTCGGTAAATCAAAATGCATAAACTCATAATGAAACTATCATCGTAATGTTAAGCGTGCGGACCCTACGGTTCGAGAACAATGTAGACATGACCGAGACACGTCTCCGGTCAATAACCAATAGCGGGACCTGGATTCCCATATTGGCTCCTACATATTCTACGAAGATCTTTATCGGTCAGAGCGCATAACAACATACGTTGTTCCCTTTGTCATCTGTATGTTACTTGCCCGAGATTCGATCGTCGGTATCTCAATACCTAGTTCAATCTCGTTACCGGCAAGTCTCTTTACTCATTCTGTAATACATCATCTCACAACTAACTCATTAGTTGCAATGCTTGCAAGGCTTATGTGATGTGCATTACCAAGAGGGCCCAGAGATACCTCTCCGACAATCGGAGTGACAAATCCTAATCTCGAAATACGCCAACCCAACATGTACCTTTGGAGACACCTGTAGAGCTCCTTTATAATCACCTAGTTACGTTGTGACGTTTGGTAGCACACAAAGTGTTCCTCCGGTAAACGGGAGTTGCATAATCTCATAGTCATAGGAACATGTATAAGTCATGAAGAAAGCAATAGCAACATACTAAATGATAGAGTGCTAAGCTAACAGAATGGGTCAAGTCAATCACATCATTCTCCTAATGACGTGATCCCGTTAATCAAATAACAACTCTTTGTCTATGGTTAGGAAACATAACCATCTTTGATTAACGAGCTAGTCAAGTAGAGGCATACTAGTGACACTCTGTTTGTCTATGTATTCACACATGTATTATGTTTCCGGTTAATACAATTCTAGCATGAATAATAAACATTTATCATGATATAAGGAAATAAATAATAACTTTATTATTGCCTCTAGGGCATATTTCCTTCAATACCCCTGAGATATGTGTTTAAACACATTTTCCTTTCCATTGTTCTGGTTAATATACTAACCATATTTTTCCTTTCCATTCTTTTGTTTAACCTTTCCGGTAAACTAACTTATCTCAGTAGAGATAATTTCCTACTTAGGTAAACACCTCAATGTACAACTCCGTCAGTAAAGACCCTGTTACTATTATTGATGACATTCCGGTAACCACCGATGGATGAGAACTTTGACTATTGGTCCGCCTCTTTCAACGAGCAGGAAGATGGTTCTTTTCGTCCCTCGCCCTTGGTACCGACGTTGTTGCCGACATAACTGACAAGCTGCCCTTTGACATGCCTTGCTATCATGACCGTGCAAAATGCTAGCGTGTTGGGGAACATAGCAGAATTTTAAAATTTTCTACGCATCTCCAAGATCAATCTATGGAGTCATCTAGCAACGAGGGACAGATGAGTGCATCTACATACCCTTGTAGATCACGCGCGGAAGCGTTCAAGAGAATGGGGTTGATGGAGTCGTACTCGACGTGATCCAAATCACTGATGACCAAGTGCCGAACGGACAGCACCTCCACGTTCAACACACGTACGGTTGGGAGATGTCTCCTCCTTCTTGATCCAGCAAGGGGGAAGGAGAGGTTGATGAAGATCCAGCAGCACGACGGCGTGGTGGTGGATGTAGCAGGATCCCGGCAGGGCTTCGCCAAGCGCAAGCGGGGAGGAGAGGTGTAACGGAGGGAGAGGGAGGCGCCAAGAGCAAGGGGGTGCGGCTGCCCTCCCTCCCCCCCTCTTTATATAGGGGCCTTGGGGGGCGCCGGCCCTAGGGAGATGGATCTCCAAGGGGGCGGCGGCCAAGGGGTGGCTTCCCCCCCAAGCCAAGTGGGGGGCGCCCCCACCCCTAGGGTTTCCCAAACCTAGGCGCAGGGCAGGCCCAAGGGGGGGCGCACCAGCCCACTAGGGGCTGGTTCCCCTCCCAACTCAGCTCATGGGGCCCTCCGGGATAGGTGGACCCCTGGGACCCTTCCGGTGGTCCCGGTACAATACCGGCGACTCCCGAAACCTTCCCAATGGCCGAAACTGGACTTCCTATATATAAATATTTACCTCCGGACCATTCCGGAACTCCTCGTGACGTCCGGGATCTCATCCGGGACTCCGAACAAGTTTCGGGTTACTGCATACTAATATCTCTACAACCCCAGCATCACCGAACCTTAAGTGTGTAGACCCTACGGGTTCGGGAGACATGCAGACATGACCGAGACGCTTCTCCGGTCAATAACCAACAGCGGGATCTGGATACCCATGTTGGCTCCCACATGCTCCACGATGATCTCATCGGATGAACCACGATGTCGAGGATTCAATCAATCCGTATACAATTCCCTTCGTCAATCGGTATGTTACTTGCCCGAGACTCGATCGTCGGTATCCCAATACCTCGTTCAATCTCGTTACCGGCAAGTCACTTTACTCGTACCGTAATGCATGATCCCGTGATCAACCACTTGGTCACATTGAGCTCATTATGATGATGCATTACCGAGTGGGCCCAGAGATACCTCTCCGTCATATGGAGTGACAAATCCTAGTCTCGATTCGTGCCAACCCAACAGATACTTTCGGAGATACCTGTAGTGTACCTTTATAGTCACCCAGTTACGTTGTGACATTTGGCACACCCAAAGCACTCCTACGGTATCCGGGAGTTGCACAATCTCATGGTCTAAGGAAATGATACTTGACATTCGGAAATGCTACAGCAAACGAACTACGCGATCTTTGAGCTATGCTTAGGATTGGGTCTTGTCCATCACATCATTCTCCTAATGATGTGATCCCGTTATCAATGACATCCAATGTCCATAGTCAGGAAACCATGACTATCTTTTGATCAACGAGCTAGTCAACTAGAGGCTCACTAGGGACGTGTTGTGGTCTATGTATTCACACATGTATTACGATTTCCGGATAACACAATTATAGCATGAATAATAGACAATTATCACGAACAAAGAAATATAATAATAACCATTTTATTATTGCGTGTAGGTCATATTTCCAACAGTCTCCCACTTGCACTAGAGTCAATATTCTAGTTACATTGTGATGAATCGAACACCCATGCAGTTCTGGTGTTGATCATGTTTTGCTCTAGGGAGAGGTTTAGTCAACGGATCTGCCACATTCAGATCTGTATGTACTTTACAAATCTCTATGTCTCCATTTGAACACTTTCACGAATGGAGTTGAAGTGACGCTTGATATGCCTAGTCTTCCTGTGAAACCTGGGCTCCTTGGCAATGGCAATTGCTCCAGTGTTGTCACAGAAGAGAGTCATTGGGCCCGACACATTGGGTATGACTCCTAAGTCGTTAATGAACTACTTCACCCAGACTGCTTCTTGTGCTGCCTCCGAGGCTGCCATGTACTCCGCTTCACATGTAGATCCCGCCACAACGCTCTGCTTGCAACTACACCAGCTTACTGCCCCACCATTCAAAATATACACGTATCCAGTTTGTGACTTAGAGTCATCCAAATCTGTGTCGAAGCTAGCATCGATGTAACCCTTTACGACGATCTCTTCGTCAACTCCATAAACGAGAAACATTTCCTTAGTCCTTTTCAGGTACTTCAGGATATTCTTGACCGTTGTCCAGTGTTCCATGCCGGGATTACTTTGGAACCTTCCTACCAAACTTACGGCAAGGTTTACATCAGGTCTGGTACACAGCATAGCATACATGATAGACCCTATGGCCGAGGCATAGGGGATGACACTCATCTTTTCTCTATCTTCTGTCGTGGTCGGGCATTGAGCCGTGCTCAATCTCGTACCTTGCAATACAGGCAAGAACCCCTTCTTTGACTGACCCATCTTGAACTTCTTCAATATCTTGTCAAGGTACGTACTCTGTGAAAGACCAATGAGGCATCTCGATCTATCTCTATAGATCTTGATGCCTAATATATAAGCAGCTTCTCCAAGATCCTTCATTGAAAAACACTTGTTCAAGTAGGCCTTTATGATTTCCAAGAATTCTATATCATTTCCCATCAACAGTATGTCATCCACATACAATATGAGAAATGCTACAGAGCTGCCACTCACTTTCTTGTAAATGCAGGCTTCTCCATAAGTCTGCGTAAACCCAAACGCTTTGATCATCTCATCAAAACGAATGTTCCAACTCTGAGATGCTTGCACCAGCCCATAAATCGAGCGTTGGAGCTTGCACACCTTGTCAGCATTCTTAGGATCGACAAAACCTTCCGGCTGCATCATATACAATTCTTCCTTAAGGAAACCATTAAGGAATGCCGTTTTGACGTCCATTTGCCATATCTCGTAATCATAGAATGCGGCAATTGTTAAGATGATTCAGACGGACTTCAGCTTTGCTACGGGTGAGAAAGTCTCATCGTAGTCAACCCCTTGAACTTGTCGATAACCCTTAGCGACAAGCCGAGCTTTATAGATGGTTACGTTACCATCCACGTCTGTCTTCTTCTTAAAGATCCATTTATTTTCTATGGCTCGCCGATCAACGGGCAAGTCAGTCAAAGTCCATACTTTGTTTTCATACATGGATCTTATCTCGGATTTCATGGCTTCCAGCCATTTGTTGGAATCCGGGCCCGCCATCGCTTCTTCATAGTTCGAAGGTTCACCGTTGTCTAACAACATGATTTCCAAGACAGGGTTGCCGTACCACTCTGGTGCGGAACGTGTCCTCGTGGACCTACGAAGTTCAGTAGCAACTTGATCTGAAGTTTCATGATCATCATCATTAACTTCCTCTCTAGTCGGTGCAGGCACCTCAGGAACATTTTCTTGAGCTGCGCCACTTACCGGTTCAAGAGGTAATACTTCATCAAGTTCTACTTTCCTCCCACTTATTTCTTTCGAGAGAAACTCTTTCTCTAGAAAGGACCCATTCTTGGCAACAAAGATCTTGCCTTCGGATCTAAGGTAGAAGGTATACCCAATAGTTTCTTTAGGGTATCCTATGAAGACACATTTTTCCGATTTGGGTTCGAGCTTTTCAGGTTAAAGTTTCTTGACATAAGCATCGCATCCCCAAACTTTTAGAAACGACATCTTAGGTTTCTTTCCAAACCATAATTCATACGGTGTCGTCTCAACGGATTTCGATGGAGCCCTATTTAAAGTGAATGTGGCAGTCTCTAAAGCATAGCCCCAAAATGACAGCGGTAAATCGGTAAGAGACATCATAGATCGCACCATATCTAATAAAGTGCGATTACGACGTTCGGACACACCATTACGCTGAGGTGTTCCAGGCGGCGTGAGTTGTGAAACTATTCCACATTTTCGTAAGTGTGTGCCAAACTCGTGACTCAAGTATTCTCCCCCATGATCTGATCGCAAGAACTTGATTTTCCTGTCATGTTGATTCTCAACCTTACTCTGAAATTCCTTGAACTTTTCAAAGGTCTCAGACTTGTGTTTCATTAAGTAGATATACCCATATCTACTCAAGTCATCAGTGAGGGTGAGAACATAACGATAGCCACCCCGAGCTTCAACACTCATTGGACCGCACACATCACTATGTATGATTTCCAATAAGTTGGTTGCTCGCTCCATTGTTCCCGAGAACGGAGTCTTGGTCATTTTACCCATGAGGCATGGTTCACACGTGTCAAATGATTCGTAATCAAGAGACTCCAAAAGTCCATCTGCATGGAGCTTCTTCATGCGTTTGACACCTATGTGACCAAGGCGACAGTGCCACAAGTATGTGGGACTATCATTATCAACCTTACATCTTTTGGTATTCACACTATGAATATGTGTAACATTACGCTCGAGATTCATTAAGAATAAACCATTCACCATCGGAGCATGAACATAAAACATATCTCTCATATAAATAGAACAACCATTATTCTCGGATTTAAATGAGTAGCCATCTCGAATTAAACGAGATCCTGATACAATGTTCATGCTCAAAGCTGGCACTAAATAACAATTATTGAGGTTTAAAACTAATCCCATAGGTAAATGTAGAGGCAGCGTACCGACGGCGATCACATCGACCTTGGAACCATTCCCAACGCGCATCGTCACCTCGTACTTCGCCAGTCTCCGCTTATTCCTCAGCTCCTGCTTTGAGTTACAAATGTGAGCAACCGCACCAGTATCAAATACCCATGAGCTACTACGAGTACTGGTAAGGTACACATCAATTACATGTATATCACAGATACCTTTAGTGTTGGTGGCCTTCTTGTCCGCTAAGTATTTGAGGCAGTTCCGCTTCCAGTGACCACTTCCCTTGCAATAAAAACACGCAGTCTCGGGCTTGGGTCCATTCTTTGGCTTCTTCCCGACAGCTTGCTTACCGGGCACGGCAACTCCCTTGCCGTCCTTCTTGAAGTTCTTCTTACCCTTGCCTTTATTGAACTTAGTGGTTTTATTCACCATCAACACTTAATGTTCCTTTTTGATTTCCACATCTGCTGATTTCAGCATTGAATATACCTCAGGAATGGTCTTTTCCATCCCCTGCATATTGAAGTTCATCACAAAGCTCTTGTAGCTTGGTGGAAGCGACTGAAGGATTCTGTCAATGACCGCGTCATCCGGGAGATTAACTCCCAGCTGAGTCAAGCGGTTATGCAACCCAGACATTCTGAGTATGTGCTGAGTGACAAAACTATTTTCCTCCATCTTACAGCTGAAGAATTTGTCGGAGACTTCATATCTCTCGACCCGGGCATGAGCTTGAAAAACCATTTTCAGCTCTTCGAACATCTCATATGCTCCGTGTCTCTCAAAACGCTTTTGGAGCCCCGGTTCTAAGCTGTAAAGGATGCCGCACTGAACGAGGGAGTAATCATTAGCACATGACTGCCAAGCGTTCATAACGTCTTGGTTCTCTGGGACAGGTGCATCACCTAGCGGTGCTTCTAGGACATAATCTTTCTTGGCAGCTATGAGGATGATCCTCAGGTTCCGGACCCAATCCGTATAGTTGTTGCCATCATCTTTCATCTTGGTTTTCTCTAGGAACGCGTTGAAGTTGAGGACAATGTGGGCCATTTGATCTACAAGACATATTGTAAAGATTTTAGACTAAGTTCATGATAATTAAGTTCATCTAATCAAATTATTCAATGAACTCCCACTCAGATAGACATCCCTCCAGTCATCTAAGTGAAACATGATCCGAGTTGACTAGGCCGTGTCCGATCATCACGTGAGACGGACTAGCCAACATCGGTGAACATCTTCATGTTGATCATATCTTCTATACGACTCATGCTCGACCTTTCGGTCTTCCGTGTTCTAAGGCCATGTCTGTACATGCTAGGCTCGTCAAGTCAACCTAAGTGTATTGCGTGTGTAAATCTGGCTTACACCCGTTGTATTCGAACGTTATAATCTATCACACCCGATCATCACGTGGTGCTTCGAAACAACGAACCTTCGCAACGGTGCACAGTTAGGGGGAACACTTTCTTGAAATTATTATGAGGGATCATCTTATTTAAGCTACCGTCATTCTAAGCAAATAAGATGTAAAACATGATAAATATCACATGCAATCAAATAGTGACATGATATGGCCAATATCATTTGCTCCTTTTGATCTCCATCTTCGGGGCTCCATGATCATCGTTGTTACCGGCATGACACCATGATCTCCATCATCATGATCTCCATCATCGTGTCTTCTTGAAGTTGTCTCGTCATCTATTACTTCTACTACTATGGATAACGCTTTAGCAATAAAGTAAAGTAATTACATGACGTTTATGTTGACACGCAGGTCATAAATAAATAAAGACAACTCCTATGTCTCCTGCCGGTTGTCATACTCATCGACATGCAAGTCGTGATTCCTATTACAAGAACATGATCATCTCATACATCGCATATATCATTCATCACATCCTTTGGCCAGATCACATCACAAAACACTTGCTGCAAAAACAAGTTAGACATCCTCTAATTGTTGTTGCAAGTTTTTACGTGGCTGCTATAGGTTTCTAGCAAGAATGTTTCTTACCTACGCCAAAACCACAACGTGAATTGCCAATTTCTATTTACCCTTCATAAGGACCCTGTTCATCGAATCCGATCCGAATAAAGTGGGAGAGACAGACACCCGCCAGCCACCTTATGCAACTAGTGCATGTCAGTCGGTGGAACCAGTCTCACGTAAGCATACGTGTAAGGTTGGTCCGGGCCGCTTCATCCCACAATGCCACCGAATCAAGATAATACTAGTAACGGCATGATAATTGACAATATCGACGCCCATAACTACTTTGTGTTCTACTCGTGCATAGTAACTACGCATACCTAGCTCATGATGCCACTATTGGGGAACGTAGCAGAATTTTAAAATTTTCTACGCATCTCCAAGATCAATCTATGGAGTCATCTAGCAACAAGGGAGAGAGGAGTGCATCTACATACCCTTGTAGATCGCGTGTGAAAGCGTTCAAGAGAACGGGGTTGATGGAGTCGTACTCGACGTGATCCAAATCACCGATGACCAAGTGCCGAACGGACAGCACCTCCGCGTTCAACACACGTATGGTTGGGAGACGTCTCCTCCTTCTTGATCCGGTAAGGGGGAAGGAGAGGTTGATGAAGATCCAGCATCACGACGGCGTGGTGGTGGATGCAGCAGGATCCCGGCAGGGCTTCGCCAAGCGCAAGCGGGGAGGAGAGGTGTAACGGAGGGAGAGGGAGGCGCCAAGAGCAAGGGGGTGTGTCTGCCCTCCCTCCCCCCTCTTTATATAGGGGCCTTGGGGGGCGCCGGCCCTAGGGAGATGGATCTCCAAGGAGGGGGGGGGCAAGGGGTGGCTTCCCCCCCAAGCCAAGTGGGGGGCGCCCCCATCCCTAGGGTTTCCCAACCCTAGGGGCAGGGCAGGCCCAAGGGGGGGGGGGCGCACCAGCCCACTAGGGGCTGGTTCCCCTCCCAACTCAGCTCATGGGGCCCTCCGGGATAGGTGGCCCCACCCGGTGGACCCCCGGGACCCTTCCGGTGGTCCCGGTACAATACCGGCGACTCCCGAAACCTTCCCGATGGCCGAAACTGGACTTCCTATATATAAATCTTTACCTCCGGACCATTCTGGAACTCCTCGTGACGTCCGGGATCTCATCCGGGACTCCGAACAACTTTAGGGTTACTGCATACTAATATCTCTACAACCCTAGTGTCACAGAACCTTAAGTGTGTAGACCCTACGGGTTCGGGAGACATGCAGACATGACCGAGACGCTTCTCCCGTCAATAACCAACAGGGGGATCTGGATACCCATGTTGGCTCCCACATGATCCACGATGATCTCATCGGATGAACCACGATGTCGAGGATTCAATCAATCCGTATACAATTCCCTTTGTCAATCGGTACGTTACTTACCCGAGACTCGATCGTCGGTATCCCAATACCTCGTTCAATCTCGTTACCGGCAAGTCACTTTACTCGTACCGTAATGCATGATCCCGTGATCAACCACTTGGTCACATTGAGCTCATTATGATGATGCATTACCGAGTGGGCCCAGAGATACCTCTTCGTCATACGGAGTGACAAATCCCAGTCTCGATTCATGCCAACCCAACAGAAACTTTCTGAGATACCTGTAGTGTACCTTTATAGTCACCCAGTTACGTTGTGACGTTTGGCATACCCAAAGCACTCTTACGGTATCCGGGAGTTGCACAATCTCATGGTCTAAGGAAATGATACTTGACATTCGGAAAAGCTACAACAAACGAACTACACGATCTTTGACCTATGCTTAGGATTGGGTCTTGTCCATCACATCATTCTCCTAATGATGTGATCCCGTTATCAATGACATCCAATGTCCATAGTCAGGAAACCATGACTATCTTTTGATCAACGAGCTAGTCAACTAGAGGCTCACTAGGGACGTGTTGTGGTCTATGTATTCACACATGTATTACGATTTCCGGATAACACAATTATAGCATGAATAATAGACAATTATCATGAACAAAGAAATATAATAATAACCATTTTATTATTGCCTCTAGGGCATATTTCCAACATAGCGCCCTTTCTACTTTTAACCCACATGGTGGGCCCATAACCCGCAGTTCCACAGGATCGAAACCTGACTCTCCTATATATCTTTGATTCCGAAATATTCTTGCATTTGGCTTCGTATCATGTCATGAGTCACCTTTCGAGGGATGATCTATTCCCGATGCTCTGAACCCCCTTCTCACACTCTGTTCAGGTATCGATCGTTTGTCCATTCACTTGAAACTGCCTATTGTACCTTCATACTTTGCTCTCGGTGTTTATTAAGCTTCAATTCGGGAGATACTTCTGCCTCATTCCCCATTGTTCATCAGATAATTAACCCTATACGGGTCAGTTCTCCCGAAGTTACTCTTTACTTCCCCACTTAAATCTCGGGACGAGATTTCTTGTAGTGGAGGAGATTTGTGACATCCCCAGCATCACACTACAGTAATCTCCCCTTAATGAAGGTCATGTCATCATGATCATCATGCCAAAATGCCACTTGTCCAAAATCTACTTCAAATTTAAATTCTAATTGCATGTCAAATATTTGCTTCTTCTTTCATGCAAATAAAATAGTTCACACTATGGCAAATATTCTCTAAGTATTTGTCATGATGAAACCTACCTCTGTTGGATTCCAAAAAATGCTCCTGGAAATTATTTGAGTGGTCCAACAACAATTTAATTTGGCCTTTTCAATTTCTAAAAGTTCTTAAACATTTCCAAATGCTCAAAACATTTTTTGTGCAACTTCACAATATTGCAAAGTAATTATTGTGGCATGTGGCACATTTTACAAGAGTCATTTGGTGCTTGGAATAATTGCAAGAAATAGCTTTTTGATTTCCAGAAAAGAAAAACTAAAAGAAAAGGAAAAGAGAGAGAGAGAGAGAGAGAGAGAGAGAGAGAAAAGGCCCCTGACCCCCCCATTTTCCCACTGGGCCTCGACCCCGCCGGCCCAGTCGGCCACACCACAGGCCGGCCCACTCTCCCGCTCCCCTGGCCTATTAGGCCACTCCCTCCCTGTAACCCTAACCCCGCACGACCCCCACTCCTCGTTCCCCACTCCCCCACTCTCCCTCGTTCCCTCGCGCCGTCACCCACCACACACACACACATACGCACAGGGGAGGGGCGCATATGTTCGGTCTCCCTCCCCCCGACGCGCCCGCACCCGAAGGCTGCAACTAGCCGGCGTCGAGCGCCGCCTCTCCCGACCATCGTCCTCGCGCCGCCGCTGACTAGCGCTGCCATGCCCAACTGCTTCGCTTGCCCCGTCCTCGTCGACTGCAAGCAACGGATCTAGACCGGAGCCACTACAACCTCGACACCGACTGCTTCTTCCCGGCGGTCGTCGTCTCCATTGCCGGTCGATCTCCCTCAGCGCCTCCCCAACCTCGCCGAGCTTGTCCATGGCCTCCTTGGGGTGAGCCGCACCCGTTCCCCTTCATCTCCGTTGGTTTGTCGCCGTTTAGCCGCCGTCCCCACATTACGTCCGCCATGGCCAGTCCGCCGGAGCCCCTACTCTCGCACGCACCCGCGGTGTTCCCTGGCTGCGCCCAGGCACGCCCCCCGCACCCACCTGCGCCGAACCCCGCTCGCTACCCGCATCCGTGCCTGCGCCCCGCTTCGACCCACCGCGCTCACCCGCGCTGCTGTGCTGTCGCGGCTGCTACTCTGGCTGCTGCTCCACCGCGGCCCCGCATGGTGCTCGCCGCTCGCCCCACCTCCGCCGGTCGTGGCCACGACCACGACCCGCCCCGGGCAAGCTACGGGCGCCCGTCGCCCGTTACGCCCATGCCCGCGCGCCTCGCCACACCCCCGCCGCCGCGCCTGCTCCGGCCGGTCATGGCCGCTGCCGTGCCCCCTGGCTGCCCCGGCGCCCACGCTGACCTCGCCCGGGCATGGCGCCCGCGCCCAATGCCTGGTAGCCCGCCCCGCTGGCCCCTGTGACACTGCTAGGGGGGCCTCACGCCCCTGGTTATTCTTTAAAAAAAGATAGAAAAGAAAAAGCTAAAATTAATTAATTAGTAATGCAATTAATTAACTTAATAAACCTGCTTAATAACCTAATTAACTAGATTTGATAATCTAATACGGTGTAACTAAACAGTGTCTATGACAGGGGGAGCCCACCCCTGTTGACCAGTCAAACGTTGACTGGTCAACCGGGACCCCCTGGCCCACCTGTCAGCCACTAGGTACACTTTTGTGTACACTGTGCTGGGTGCACATAGCATTTTAACCTTTATTTTCGAATTAGTAATAATTTCAGAATATTGCTAAAACTTTAGAAAATCATCTTAAATAAACCGTAGCTCGGATGGAAAAACTTTGTACATGAAAGTTGCTCAGAATGACGAGACGAATCCGGATACGCAACCCGTTTGTCCGCCACATGTCCCTAGCATAGCAAACCTGCAACCGTCCCCCTCCGTTTCATCTGTCCGAAAATGACTAACTCCGGGAAAACTTTCCCGGATGTTTCCCCCCTTCGCCAGTATCGCCTAGTACTGCGTTAGCGTTAGCTCACCCCTGGCACCGCGTTTTACCTTGTTATATTTTGTGATGCTTGTTTGCCCCGTATTTACTGTTTCTCCCCCCTCTTCTTCTCCGGTAGACCCCGAGACCGATGATGCCGCTGTGATCGACTACGTCACCGACGAACCCTACTTCTTGTCTGAGCAACCAGGTAAGCAAACCCCCTTGAGCATTCAGATATCGCCCATTTCTTTCCCTCTCATGCTTGCATTAGAACTGCTACTACTTTATGTATGATCCTACTCTGATGCATAGCCTGTTGTTGTTACCTGCTTTCATACCTTACCTGCTTATCCTAAACTGCTTAGTATAGGTTGGTTAGAGATCCATCAGTGACCCCACCTTGTCGCATGTTGCCTCGCTTTATGTTCAATGACTCGATCAACGTGATCGATGTCCAGGCCCCGACACCGCACATCACCCCCCTAGTTGTACGACACTACAGAGTTACTATCGAGTGCCGAGGGTGAACCTCATACATCACTCTTGATGAGATCTCTATAGTGTAGCTATTCGGTCGTGATCATCGAGGGTGATTTCCTCCTTAACTACTTCCGATACGGCTCTGTCGTGCAACCCCTCAAGTGTGAACCTCGAGGGTGAATCCTCTTACATTCACCTTGATGATTACATCGAGTGGAATTCACCGAGGGTGATTCCTCTGTTTTTTTTTCTCTTGGTGTTAGACACACAGTTACTATGGTTACTATGACTTTACAACTGAACCATGTTACTAAAGACGGGTAGGCCCTGAGGGGTACCCGCGCGAGCTTAATAGCGAGTGATGTGGAGTCGGGTTGACCTGGAAGGTGCCCGCGAGATACTTACGAGGCGTGGCCGGGCATTCTTAGCCCTTGTCGCAAGTAGTCGAGACGGGGCGACGGGGTCACATCGATCGCGAGTCTCTGCTCGTTACCGCGCGTTCCTAATCCACTACGATTTGGATATTTGATCCGAGGGGCCTCTGGCCTGATAGCACTAACCATCACATGGGCATAGTATGGGCGTTCTGCGTCGTATACATCAGCGAAAGCTTAATAGACGTTAGCGACTGAGCGGCGCGCGTCGGGTTGGACTGCGTAAGCACCTGCCTTGTTGAAGGACGTAGCTAGGTCTGCTCACCGGCAGCCCACGCAATGTGCAGGAGTTCCCGGGGAGATGGCCCATGACCCCTGGGGGCATAGGTTTAGTCCAGCATGCTGGCCTCTCTATTAAGCCTAGGTCGGGTTGCGGCGTATTGTTTGGCCGAGGTCGGGCATGACCCAGGAAAGTGTGTCCGACCGAAGTTAATCGAGCGTGGTGGTTAAGTTGGTGCACCCCCGCAGGGAAGAAAACATCTATCGATAGCCTGTCCTACGGTAACGGACACTTGGAGTTGTATCCCGATCGATACAACTAGAACTGGATACTTGTGATGAGAATTGGATGGTGATGAGACTTGGATATGAGATGATAACTGGATAGTATGGCTCTGGGATTGCTTTCTCGCAGGGAGTCGAGAAAGGATCTCTGGCCGAGGTTGATAACACTACTACTACTACTACTACTACTACTACTACTACTACTACTACTACTACTACTACTACTACTACTACTACTACTACTACTACTACTTTACTTTATGCTACTCTACTCCCTCCTGTTGCTACAAGATGGTGGTTTCCAGAAGATGGTAGTCTTCGATAGGACTAGGTCTTCACTCTATTCTGGCATTTCTGCAGCCCAATCCACATATACAACCCATTCCTTTGATACAGATGCGTACTTAGTTTAGATCTGATGTAAGTCTTGCGAGTACTTTGGATGAGTACTCATGGTTGCTTTGCTACTTCTTTTCCCCCATACCCGATTGTTGCGGCCAGATGACGGATCCCAGGAGCCAGACGACGCCACTGATGACTACTACTACCCGGAGGATGCCTACTCCTAAGTGAAGACCACAGACGACTAGGAGTAGTTAGGAGGCTCCCAGGCAGGAGGCCTTGCCTTTTCG
This sequence comes from Triticum urartu, assembly GCF_003073215.2. NCBI lineage: Eukaryota > Viridiplantae > Streptophyta > Magnoliopsida > Poales > Poaceae > Triticum > Triticum urartu. The sequence continues at coordinate 607,739,773 of NC_053026.1, read as the reverse complement.
ATCGTTGTTGCTTTTGTGCTAGCCTTCTTAAGGCAAACTTGTCTAACTTATGTCTGTACTCAGATATTGTTGCTTCCGCTGACTCTTGTGTATTCGAGACCTCGAGGCCCCTGACTTGTAATATAAAGCTTGTATTATTTTAATTTGTGTCTAGAGTTGTGTTGTGATATCTTCCGTGAGTCCTTGATCTTGATCGTACACATTTGCGTGTATGATTAGTGTATGGTCAAATCGGGGACGTCACATAATACATGAAATCGTTTAGTTTTGACCTTATAAACCCTATTTTAAAGGAACACCACAACCCCTCCATGCAGCCCTTGAGCTCACATAGCCGCGCAGGAGCGCTCTAGACACAGAGTTGAACCACGATGCCTTGTGGCCGCACCTGCCGGACCTCGGTCTTCCTTGAGCACCGCCACCGCATCACCCACGATCGCCTTGAGCGGCCCTCGCTAGACTTCCGCCTCCCTGAGCATCGCCGCCATGCACAACCACTCTCGTTGTGCCACGAGAAAGCAGCCATGCCTCCGTTGGCACTGTGTGGGCTTTTCCGGTCGGCGACGGAAAGGGGAGGAGGAAGGGGGTGGGGGACAAGGCAAGGGCTGGTGGTGTGCCTCGGTGCCGCTCGATAGCAGCACGGGAGCGAGCTCTCTGTTTCGTTAAAGTTAGTGTGTGATTGACAGAGTACATGAAACAACAATGTATTCTTTAAAATTGCTCATTTTAGACCAACTTTGGTACAAGATCCAAGTTGAAATTATGAAACAAGAGAGAGCAAAAATACTATGAAATGCAATATAATAATGTAGTAAAAATCTATGGTCTGACCTTTTGTGTTGGGTATAAATAGCCTAGGGTTAATCCTCAATAACATCTGGGAAGAAAGTACAACAATTATGTTTTCTACAAAGAAGAGAGAGAGAACAACTTCTTAGCTAACAAAGGAAACTGGGACTAGGAGTGTTACTCCTCACCAATCACGGGACAAAGAGACGCTTTTACATTCTAATGAAATGTGTGCTGCAAGTTTGTAACTGGTAATCGTACCTACATAAATTCGGTGGTCATAAGAAACCGTTTTCAATCAATGACAAAGAGAATATACAGTTCGCACGAAACCCTTTCATGCACCTGGACGGTCAGTTTCGGTGCTTGATCGTTGCTTTAACCGATCGTTACAGGCATCTTACAGCTTGTAGCTTACAAGTTCTGACAGCAATCTTTCTTAATCGGAACTTGGTGTGGTGTCGCCTGATTCTGATATCACGTCCAATTATTAATGCGGAGCTTACATGGTGATATATTAGGCGAAGAGCTATTAGGGCATATACAAAGCCGACCCTTGAACCGCCCATGTATGTCTGGACCTCGCAGTCCGAACCACAAAAGTCATCCAACGCGGTCAGTATTGGTTCGTCAAGCGGTCCAGACGTGCTTTCTCTCGTAAATTGAAGACAAAGTGGGGGAGGTTCTGCGGGAGTCCGAACAGCAGCCACGTAGGACTCCGATAGCCTTGGCCCACTCTATCCCCGCTCCCGGTCTCATTTCCTTTCACTCCGCTCCTTCTCCCCTTTACGTTGCATCTGTACCTTTCACCTTCGCCGCCGCCGTTGTACGTCTCCGGCCGCCATAGAGGCATTGTCGGACGTTTGCAACCAGCTCCGACGCGCCCGCTCGCCTTTACGACGGCACTGCCCACCCTGGAGCCGTTCGTACCCAGGTACACTCCGCCTCCCGTCGCCGACCTCCATGGCGGACACCACGCTCGGCAGGTATTCCGTCAAATCCTATTGAGCCTATTTTCGAACGCTATGTAACGTGCTTCGTCGGTTGGAGGTAAGATGATCATTGCATGCGGCAGAGGACGAGATCGTAAGTTTTGCTTCCTCTTACTCAACTTGTTGGTTGATTTTTCGTTCACTCAATGTTGGTCTACACATTATGTAGCCCGCACGAACTGCCATGATGTACCACAGGACAGAGAGACGGCCATTTACGTACACGCACTGTTGGATGAAGCTGAAGAGATAGTGTGTGTGTGGGGGACGACATGACAAGTTGATGAAAAACTTATTAGACATCCGGTTAATCTATTCTTATTTGAGACATTTTTTACTAATTGCATGCTATGTATGAATGATTTGTGTGATTTTCTGTCCAAACTTTGGTGAATATCACCCGGTTTGTATGAATTTCGTCCGATTAATTCATATGCGGGTTGAAATGTATGCGGGCAGCGCTGATGGCGGCCTTCCGTATCCGTGTCTGTAGACTGCCTCTCTATCTGTAGACGGATGCGGAAGAAAATTTACGGGTAACCGTTGGAGATGCCCTTATATTAACTAACAAAGGAAACTGGGACCAGGAGTGTTACTCCTCACCAATCACAGGACCAAGAGATGTTTTTATATCTTATATTCTAATGAAATGTGTGATACAAGATTGTAACTGGTAATCCTACCTACATAAACTCGGTGGTCATAAGAAACCGTTTTCAATCAATGACAGAGAGAATATATAGTTCGTAGGAAACCTTTTCATGCATCTGTACGGTCAGTTTCGGTGCTTGATCGCGGCTTTAACCGATCGTTACAGGCATCTTACAGCTTGTAGCTTACAAGTTCTAACACCTTTTTTTCAATTAATCAGAACTTGGTGTGGTGTCGCCTGATTCTGATATCACGCCCAATTATTAACCGTTGAACCTAGATGATGATGATGATGATGATGATCTTGATGATATAGCAGGCGAGGAACTATTATATGATAAAGAAACCAAGACAGGTGTGGCGCGTACGTCATGATCCCGGGACAAAGGACAGTGACAGCGCAAAAAGGAGCCGCTGATTGGCTCTCATCCTCAAACCACATGCATCGTTTGGAATCGCGGCAAGTTTTCAACGAACGCAACATTGCATTACATGCAATACACACGCACCTTGGCTGGCTGGATCATGCGTGGTGCGGGGCATACACGGTCCGGAACCGGCCGAACGTACTACTAGCTAGTGGAGTAGAACAGCTCGAATCATCCGTTGGAATCACCTCGGAATCCGCAAAAACGAGACGGCCCGAATCGTCCCGTCCCGCTAGCATCCAGCCGGAGCGCGCGCGCACGGCAGACACGAACCGGCCGGCCGGCCGGCGCGCACAGCGCCCGGAATCGACCTCTCGGGGGAGATAAAGCGAGCGTGACCGGTCACCGGTCGGTCACGCACAGCCCACGACGCACGCGCGCGCGCACGCTCGACGCGTGACAAGTCGAGTTGGTCTCGTCTCGGAGGACTTCATCCGGGAATCAGAATCAGAGGCCGTACACCGGACCGGAGGCAGCGGCAGCCGAGGAGGGAAGCTAGCCAGCCAGCGCGCGGTGATGGGGCAAACCAGAGAGGAACTGGAATGATCGGGGGGCACGGCCGCGGGCTGCCAGATCGCCTCGACTCGCCCTGTACTGTGCGCGCTGTGGGCGCGCGCGGTCGCGCACGGCTGGCCGGTGGCCGCACACCAAACCAAAAGGCGGGGAGACGTACGAGGGCCGCCGGTGAGGAGGAGAGACACATCCACGTCAGATAGATATAGGTAGATAGATAGACGTACGCACTGGGCTGCGCTTCGCACCAACGCTACCTAGGCTAGCTAGCCAACAAAGCTGCCCGCCGATCGCACCTCCTCTCCTCTCCTCTCCTCGCCGCTAGTCTCTATTTAGGACCGCCCGCGATCACCAATTCCCTTTGCCTCTTGTGTGCCATCGCTGCAGTTGCGTGACACGCTCGCCTAACCTCCGCACCCCCTCCACCCTCCGCTGCCGTGGCCGGCTGTACCGCACCATTCCCACACACCCTCACTAGCTTAGCTACTCCCATTGTTCTCACCTATCCCATTTGATCTTCTGACCGCCTACCCGCTCACCTTCTCCCTGCGAGAGACGGTGTGCAACCCAGGCCGGAGGCATGTCGGCCAAGGTGAGTGAGCAAGCGCGCTTCTTCTTCCCGTAATGTTCATGGATTGATTCTGAAATCCCTATCCTGATTCCATATGCGTCCACATGCATGTTCTTTGCTCGAGGTTCTCTTCCTCCATGGGGGATCTTGCTTTAGAATCCTTCCCGGGAACGCGTTTCTCTCTTTTATTTACTCTGCACCTGCATCCAAATGTCTTCCTCTGCTTCAGACTGTAAACTAACTCTGGCTTGCCGATGCTGGCGTGTTTGCTCTGCTGCAGAAGATCGTGGTGAAGCTGGAGCTCCATGACAACAAGGACAAGCAGAAGGCCATGAAGGCCGTCTCCGTGCTCGTCGGTACGCACGCCGCACCCATCTCGTCCGCAGTCCGCACTGCTCTGCCTTTTTTCCCATGATGAATCCATTAGTCAAAGACCACCAATCCACTGACTGACTGACGCCGACGGCTCTGCTTTCCTCTGTTCCGCGTTGTTTATTTCGCCAGGCATCGACGCCATATCCATGGACCTGGCGTCGCGCAAGATGACGGTGATCGGCACGGTGGACCCGGTGGACGTGGTGAGCAAGCTGCGCAAGGGCTGGGCGGCCTACATCGAGTCCGTCGGCCCGGCCAAGGAGCCCGAGAAGAAGGAGGAGAAGAAGGAGGAGGCCAAGAAGGAAGGCGGCGACGGGGCCAAGAAGGAAGGCGGCGACGGCGGCGACGCCAAGAAGGAAGGCGACGGCAAGAAGGACGGCGAAGGGAAGAAGGACGGCGATGGCAAGAAGGAGGAGGGCGACGGCAAGAAGGACGGCGACGGGAAGAAGGACGGCGACAAGAAGGAGGAGGGCGACGGCAAGAAGGACGACCAGAAGAAGCCCGCCGCCGTGGCCCCGCTGCCGTACCCGCACCACATGCCGCTGCCGCACCACATGCCGCCGCCCTACATGTTCAACGCCGACTACATGATGAACCAGTACCGGCCGGCGCCGCCGGCCTACCCGCCGCCGTACGTGCCGCCGCAGCACTACTACGTGCGGAACATGAGCATGGAGGAGAACCCAAACTCGTGCGTCATCTGCTAAGTCAAAGTCTATCCCTCGATCGCTCGCGTACGTCCCGTGGGGCGACCATGCATGCATCTTTGTATAGTAGTATTTTCTCGATCGTTTTTACGAGACCAGCAAAGTTTGCAAGATGAAACTGTACACCTAGTAGTCGTCTACTATAGCACCACGCGTACGTACGTACATACGTACATTTGTAATGTGAAAATTGCGAGGCTACGTGCCGCCTTCCCTAGTACATGCCACAGCTACATCATCTTTCCTTTCAACAACAGAGAACAAAACTAGAGAGAGAAGAGTGGTTTACAGAGAGAGAGAGAGAGAGAGAGAGAGAGAGAGAGAGAGAGAGCAGAGCAGTGTGCGGTGCATGATGGGCGGTGATGCAGCATGTGGCTGCAGTTCAAACTTTGCTTTCTAGAAAAAGGGGAAAAGAGGCGCAATAATACGGTTATTTTTGGCATTTTGTCATGCAATTGTAGCCAGGCGCATCTTGCATGTGCAACGCCATTGTACAGAATACTGTATATATATGGACCATGAGAATCAGCAGCCGTTGGAACGATCTCCCGCCCGTACAGTTCCAGTTGATGAGAATCGGAATTATGCTCACCCTGACCTGACCTGACCCAGCTAGCTGGATGCATCGCACTTATTTTTGTTCTCTGTTTGTTCTTTGATCAACCAGCATGCATGCATACGATTCACGTGCTGTTTGAATTCAAAGGGGGACAAGAGTCCGTTGCACGTCAGAATAATGGAAGATCCATTTAGTCAGTGTGCTACAATTTCATCACTGGATTAATGAGAGAACGTCTTGAGGAAACTAAAACTGCACATGAGCATCTTCCCGCGAAAAAAGGAAGTGCACATGAACATCTTCCCGCCAGAAAAAGAACTGCACACCAGCATCTAACCCTAACTGGCTCGTTTCTACGAAAAAATGGGTGTAGCCATCAAGTGCGATGCACGCAGCCATCTTAATTATAATCAGTTCTCGCAAGTAAACAATTTGATTAGAATGTGTTGGTAGGTAAACCAAGACAGAATCAGATAAAGAAATGATAATGGTGACGCTGCAAAGCATGCGCGCCGACGCAACGATCTGCATCTGATACATATGTAGGCGGGTCGCTGAATGAAACCTGTCGTCAGACGACGCTATCATGAGGTGATCATGCTCAATAATTGTTCCGGTTTAGCACGTCTCTCTCCTCCTCCTAGATCACCTCTCCTCATCCGCCATTGCCGAAAGACGCTCCACTTTCCAAGAGAAGAAGCAGCCACAGAAATCTCGAAGAGAAGTTCAAGTGGCCATGCATGTCTTTTTCGATCTAGCTAGTGCACCCATCACCGAACTCTGACCGCTATTTAAATACAGTGCTAATCGAGTCGGTTCGCGCCTCAGCGGCCACCATATGACATGAAAAGGGTTAGATGCCAAAAGGGTCGATGGATTTGTCACCTGAGATCACTTAATTACTACCAGTTCATTCATGCGTGCGCACTCTCTCTCATTAAACAAACCACACAATCTCAGCATAAACTTGCAAGTTGCAGCGAAAGACGGCACGGTTAAACTAGCGGGTTAAGTTCAGAAGCGGCCAAAACGTAGCGGTCCAGAATAGCTGCGGCGTCGCGTCGGCGGACCAAACGGAAGTATAAATTCGTCGTCGCCTTGGCCAGTTTTCGCGGGGCCGATGAGTCGGATGACGGCGACGGCGGCTCGTCTCCACCCCCCGCCCCTGACGACAGCCGGCCAGTCTCATCGCCGACCGGCACCTCTTTCTTTCAACACTCAAGGACCAGATCTTGAACAGCTTAGCGGAAGGTGACGTCCAACTTTCGGGCTCGGAGGCGGAGGCGTGCTTCACAGTTCAGCCTGATGACATGACAATAATAAGGAAAAAATGGGTCTAGATGAGGAGTCGGTGGATGAGATGATGTGAAGGCGATTTAAAGAAGTTGCGGTTTTAATTTGTGATGAGGCCGGTAAGAATTGGCCTAGCTCGCACACACCAGTGCTGTGGTCGGTGACGATGGCGATGGAGGAAATGGAATTTAGTTAACCTGCCTAGGTACGTCGCTTACTACCTGCTGCGGTTTTTCATCACCTGCTGCACTCGTTGTCAGTCACACAGATAGATAGCTAGGCAAGAACAGGACTTATTCGACGGAGGGAGATACTGGCCGTATAAAACTGTAGTAGATGTTCTGGTCTTACAAAACTGTAGATGTAGATGTTGCTCACCTGTGGAGGAAGATACTGGCCGTATGGAAGTGTAGATGTTGACACGCTGAAACTGCACCTCAGACGCGGTCTTCCGACGAAGATACACTTGTGACTACCAAGCACATGTACTCTAACTGTAACAACTCGTGACTACGTACGGTACGGGCATCTGCGTGCGTTCTGGTCTTCTATATTTGCCATGACTAATTGCAATCAACCGGCGGCTGATGAGAGTGTATCCATCCACGCCGCGTCGGATTTGATGTAACACAAGGAAGCACCCACTCGTTTTCCAACAGTGGAGTGGAGAAATCGATCGACGTTGCCAGCGGAGCTACACGTAGGCGCAATAGGAGCTACACGCGCATAACGTTCTCATGGCCATTTTGGAACTTCTCCGCCAAATTGGCCTTGTTGCTTTTGGCTCCCGCATTTTCAGTGAGCCCTTCTTATTTGTAACCAAAAATGTATTTGGCAACCCTGATCGTTTTTGTAAAAACGCCATATCACCTGGATGCCGTCCATTCAAATCCGACGCACACGACACGTTCCAGCGAGCCAAACCGAGCCGTCTTGTTTTTTCTGTTGCTGGTTTGTGGGCCATCGCTCCACGCCCGCCTCACTCGAACCGTCTCCTCCCTAATGCGCGACTTAACTCCCCCCCACTGCCTCAATTCATTTGGTAACCGCGCGCCCGCTCCGCTCTCTGGTTCTCGGCCGCTCCACCCCCGCTCTCTCTCCATCGACGGCGAGCGGCAGCGCCTTCTCCGGCCGATTCTCGGCGCTAGTGTTCTGTTCCACCGGTGAGTTTCGACTCAATCCCCCTCACATCCGCCCCCAGTAGTTCGTGCTCTGTTTCTCGACGCCGTTAGTGGCGGGATGTTCGTCGGGTTGGTCGCAGGTTAGAACATACGAGGAATGCGCCCAATACGTTCAATTCGTGGTGCAATTGCTATTTGTTAGCCCCTATTTCGCATGCACATCATTTTACTGCTTAATTTTTTGTTTTCGATTTTGTAGGTAGTTGCCGTCATTTTTGAACTGATTCCCTCTGCTACACGGTTCGATTCTGATTTCTAGGGTTTTCTCTAGATGCAAAACCATTATGTCTCCGTTCATGATTCACTGCCGTTATCCTATGATGATTTCTGCCGTTATTTTGGTCGCTGGTAGGGTTTGGTGGATTTTACAACGAGTCTCCTCACTCAGGCTCCATTTTATCATCCTCTGTTCATGCTCTTATGGTTGCACTGAAGGCATTGAATTACCACATGTATAATTAGGTTGCTGGTGAGAATCCCATAGTGTTTGTGTGTTTTATATGTAGTTCATCTCGTTTTGTGTTCAGGCTGTCATGATGGATTGTTTGTTATAGCACTATCAGTGGTGTCTCGTTTCATGATGTATTTTGTGTTTCTAACTGATGGATGTGCCATCACTTAACTTACCCGAGCTTTAATTGTGAATATTACCATCAGTGGTGTGAATAATTTATCAGGAGTCCACCGTAAAATTTATCATGTCACTGATTTTTTAATACCTAGTGCTGTGATGTCCAATATATGTGTTTCTGTGTAAGTTGTTGCCATCCCTAATTTGCATAATTTATCTTGAAAATTTAGGTATCCAATATCTAGTAGAAGCACACATGTCCTTATTTTGTTTTCATCCTTCTCTGTTTTGGATGAGTTATCTTGTTGCGTGTTCACAAGTTACCAATGTATCATAAGAATATGTGTGTGACTATTAATTCAATAGCTATGCATCCTTTATGCTCACTTTTTTCTCTTTGTTATTCTTGTGTGTCAGGTCACAATGCCAAGGAAGCGCAAGTTAGATGGTGACATTGAGGAGGTGAACCCCTTAAAGAAGCATAAGCCTCCCGCAGATCGGAGCAGGGCTTCTCCTAGTGCTCTTGTGACTGCTTGTAAGGACATGTCAGATGAGAGAATGTCCGCGATTGATGACATGGATTTCACTAGTTTGCGGAATATCAAGTGTGATAATATGCCCAATCGGCTTTCTCAATGGCTTGCCGGTCTATATGACCCTGATTCCCATGAGGTCGTTGTACCTGGTCGCGGAAGGTTACCGGTCAATGAAGAGTCTGTGCATCGTATAATGGGTGTGCCCCGAGGTGATATTGAGGTGGATTTCAAGGTTCCTACAGATGCACAGCTTGAACTTGCGGGAGATCTTTTTGGTGAACTTGGACATGCTCCTAAAACTGTGGATGTATTAAATATTATCTTGAGCAGTAACCGGCGTGATGACAATTTAAAGCTTGTGGCTTGTGATTGCTGCCAGCACTGTGATGGCGCCGACGACTTCCAACAAGATCAGCACCAGATGGTATCATGTGTTGGTAAGCACACCCGACTATCTTTCTAGTTTGCACTTTTTATCTTTTTTTTACCTGGTAACTTTTTTGCTTCTTAGTCTGATGATTATGCACATATGCACTTGATAACTTTTCCCTTATTTGGATTGTAGTAATTTCTGTCCCTTGATTTCTTTATGATCTGAAGTGTGGTAATTATGTAGTAATGCACCTGATAACTTTTTCTGAAAGTGTCGTAATTATATAGTAATGCACTTGATAACTTTTTCTGAAAGTGTGGTAATTGTGCAGTAATGCATCTTGAAAGGGCATTTCCCTACTTTACGTTTTGGATGATGATGACAACCCTTTGTGGTCTAATCGTGTGCTATATGTTTCAGGTTCTCGATGCTTAGGTTTACATCGGATTGCTATTGCCTCTCGAAGGAAAAGATCGAAGACGTGTCCTCTAAGCTTTTATTTTCTTTGGTCATAGAGTACCCGTACTATCAAGAGGGAATCCTCATTAGGAAGCTCTGGGGGAATCAGTTCATGTACACTTTTCTCACCCTCTCTTTGCCTTCCTCAGGTGTGTGTGGGAGAGAGAGTTTTCCTTGCCTCTTCCCCTCCTTTCTGCTCACTGTTTCTGCCCAGCGGTTGTACCGCTCTCTGGAGCGGTTATACCGCTGGGTCTTGTCGCTCACTAGCTTTGCTCGAGCGGTTGTACCGCTGCCTCTGGGCGGTGGTACCGCCACCATGCTCTGCAACAGCTGGGGCGGTGGTTCCGTCCATGCACCGCTCAAGTACCGCTCTCGCTTCTGGTTTGATGCGGTTCTTGGGTGGTAGTGGCCCGGTTGGTCCGGTCGTTCCACGATGATCGGTACCACCGGTGGTCCAAGAGGTTCTTCCGCTCAGTACTTAGCCGCCCAAGAGCTCAAGGCCATGCGGTTGTTCCGGCTAGGCACCGCCCAAGTACCGGTCAAGCTCCTGTTTTGATGCGGTGGTTGTGCGGTAGCCAGGCGGTTAGTCCGGTTATTTTTCTTAGCCGGTACTACCGCCCGCCTGTCCGGTTGTACCGCTTGGTAGGGTTCTGCAGTTACACCGTGAGTCCTGGTTGTACCGGGACGAGGACCGGTTGTACCGCTGCAGTGCAAAAAACGTAGTAACGGTTGGGAATGTGGGGTGACTATTTAAGGGGGCTTCTCCCACCTACCACTCCTACCTTGGACCTCTCTCACTCCACCATTAATGCCCTTCAAGCTCTCTTGCCCGATCTCTCTCTCTAGCCACTCAAACTTGTTGATTTGCTAGGGATTGAAGGAGGAGACCTAGATCTACACTTCCACCAAAGGATATTTGCTTCCCCCATACTTTCTTGTGTGGATTTTGTTACTCTTGGGTGTTTGAGCACCCTAGACGGTTGAGGTCACCTCGGAGCCATATTCCATTGTGGTGAAGCTTCATGGTTTTTGTTGGGAGCCTCCAATTAAGTTGTGGAGAGAGCCCCAACCTTGTTTGTAAAGGTTCGGTCGCCGCCTTCAAGGGCACCAATAGTGGAATCACGGCATCTGGCATTGTGTGAGGGCGTGAGGAGAATACGGTGGCCCTAGTGGCTTCTTGGGGAGCATTGTGCCTCCACACCGCTCCAACGAAGACGTACTTCCTCTCAAAGGGAAGGAACTTCGGCAACACATCCTTGTCTCCACCGTCTCCACTCTTGGTTATCTCGTGCCTTTATTTGAGCAAGCTTACTTGTTTCATATATCTTGCTTGCTTGTGTACCTATCCTCGTTGCATCATATAGGTTGCTCACCTAGTTGCATATCCAGACAACCTACTTTGATGCAAAGCTTAAATTGTTAAAGAAAAGCTAAAATTGTTAGTTGCCTATTCACCCCCCCTCTAGTCAACCATATCGATCCTTTCAATTGGTATCAGAGCCTCGTCTCTTTATTAAGGACTTTACCGTCCAAAGAGTATGGTTGATACCGTAGAAGGTGTGGAGGAACACTCCGGTGTGAATCTGATCTCGTCTACGGGAGATGGGGGAACTTCGGTCTCTCGTGAGGAGTTCAATGTGGCCTTGGAGACATTGAAAACCTCCATGACGATCGAAGTCGAAAGCATGTTTACTAAATTTCTTGAGGGGCTTAAACTATCCACCGCACCGTTGAAAGTGGGTGATCCCGCCAACAAGGTGACGGATGCTATCCCCGACAAGGGGGAAGCGAGTAGTGAAAAGACTCCTTTTTCTAGTGGCAAGAATGGCACCGGCATCTTTTCCCATGTGGAACCACCACTTGTTTATGGTGGACCGGTTCCTTCCACTCATTTGAATCATGCCGGTCCTCCCCCTAAGATTGTGAAAAATGAGGATTTTGATTCTTGGGTTTACCGCTTTAAACGTCATTTAAATCATGTGAACACTAACCTTTGGAGAATCATTGAAGAAGGTTTCTATCCACATGATCCAAGCAACTTCACTCCTCGAGAAGCCGCGGACAATCAATTCAATGAGAATGCTCTCTTCATCATTCAAGATGCAATTCCACCCGAAGTCCTACCTCATCTTCGTCCTTTCGCCTTGGCCAAAGATGCATGGCATTGTGTCGTGTCTCTCTACCGGGGAAGCGCAAGCATTCAACGCTCCAACTATGAAGTGGTACAAGATGAGGCCGATGAGTTTGCAATGTAGGAAGATGAAGAACCTCGTGAGCTCTATCGGAGAGTAACCAAACTCGCGGTCTCACTACGAGATCACGGGAGCAAGGACATGGATGACAATTGGATCAAGCGCAAATTCCTCAAGGCAATGATGCTCTATCACAAGGCCATGTCCTCCGTCATTCGTCAAAGACCGGGCTTCCACACTTTGACCTCAAGCGAAGTGTCGGATGAGTTTGTGGCCATGAACATTTTGGACAAGACCGCCGACAATGCGGTGCTCCATTCTCAACGGGCAAAGAAGCCTAACCTTGCATTGAAGGCCAAGCTCATCGTGGAAGACGAAGAAGGGGAAGAAGAGGAGAGCAACCCCGAAGATACGAAGTATGCATATCATGAACACATGGCACTTGCTTCAAGGAAATTTTGGAGTAAGAAAAACTCGAGGCCAAACTTTAGCAAAAACAACTCGAGTGGTACAAGGGGCAAGCAACGTGTAAGGACTTGCTACAATTGCGGCAACGTGAGTCATTTCGTTGCGGAATGCCCGTATGAGAAGAGGGAAGACAATGGTGGCAAGCTCATCCGAAAGGACAAGGCCAAGTCATTCCCCAACAAGAACAACTTCTCCAAGAAGACTCCTCCCAAGGCTTTGGTTGTGCAAGAAGAGTACAATGAGGATGATGACGATGATGAAGATGATGAGTCGGTTGCCATGGCCTCCGTTGCCATTGCAACAACGTCACGGGTGTCTCTCTTCGACTCACCCAACGAGAGCATCACCGCCAAGTGCCTCATGGCTAAAGCCACCAACAAGGTAACCTCCAACATCAAAACTACCATCATTAATCATCCTTCCCCGACGGATTGCATTAATGAACTTGAGGGAGCTAATGTGGAGGCTAACGAGTTTGAGGCCTTTATGGTCAAACTCAAGGGAAAATCCAAGAAGCACTTTGTTGCTCTCTTGGAACAACTTGGTGAAGCCAATGACATGATCGAGGCTCACGAGGACACCATCTCTAAGATGGAAGGGCATAGTCGTGACTATGCCGATGAGATCTCGGATCTTTCCAATGCTCTTGAGGAAGAGCGTGGTCTTCGTTTGGCTCTTTAGGAGTCACACAACGTTGATCATGCTAAGTTAAAGAAAGATTATGATCATGACCTCATTGTTTCTCGTGTGCTAAATTCCGAGAAGGCTAAACTCGGGGTTGATCTTGCTAGACTCAAAGAGGAGTTTGATATACTTGACAAGGCCCACAAGGCCTTGAAGGGTATTCACGCTAGTCTCAAGGAGTCTCATGATCAACTCCAAGTGAAGCTAACTAAGGAGAAAGCAACTTTTCCTCATATGGTTTTAATTGATAATGCAAATGCTACTAACCCGTGTTGTGAGCATATACATCTTGTTGAGGAAAATGCTAAGTTGAAGGAACAACTTGAGAGAGGTCTTGCGACTTGCATACGAGGCAAGAAGAACCTCAACGATATATTGATCAACCAAAAGGGAGTTGTGGCCAAGGAAGGGGTTGGGTACGTGCCCGACTCCAAGAACAAGAAGAAGAATGACAAGACCAAACGACCTCCTCCTCTCATGCAAACCTTTGTGAGGGAGGGAGAGAGTGCCCCCGAGGAGAAGAAGAAGAACAATGTCAAGAAGGGAAATGTCACCCCTCCCAATAAAGCCGGCGATTTTAATCCTTCTTATGTGTTATGCCGTGCTAGTGATGGACATGTTTATGCCAAATTTGTTGGTTCTCTTCATGAATACATTGAATGGTCTATTTGGGTTCCTAAGACCCTTGTTACTAACATCAAAGGACCCATTACAAAATGGGTACCTAAAACCAAGCATTGATCTCTTGTAGGTGTTTGCTTCCGGTGGTGGATCATGGTTGCTCGATAGCGGAGCTACAAATCATATGACCGGAAGCAAGGAATTGGTGGTGGACGTGCACAAGGTTCCATCTATGCCCACCAATGTCGAGTGGGGTGACGCCTCATCTTCTAAGGTATTGGGACTTGGCAAGGTGGTCATCTCTCATGATCTCACGATCAAGAAGGTCATTCTTGTTGAGTCCCTTGCGTACAATTTACTTTCCGTTCGTCAACTTGCAATCATGGGCTTTGCCACTTTCTTTGATATCGATACCGTGGCCCTCTTGTGGAGCAAGACTCTTAAAGTAGCCTTTGTTGGGCATGTCGAGAACGGTCTATATGTGATTAACTTTTCGGAGCGACCCACTAAGACCGCGACATGCCTAATGGCTAAAGTTGATGTGGGATGGCTTTGGCATCGCCGTTTAGCCCATGTCAATATGAGATCTTTGCAAAGTCTCCTCAAGGGGGACCATGTCCGTGGACTAACGAATGTTAGTTTTGCTAAAGATAGTGCTTGCAGTGCCTGTATCGAAGGAAAGCTACATGATAAGGCTCACCCTCCCACGACTATCATTTATTCAAAGAGGCCTTTGGAGCTCCTTCACATGGATCTCTTTGGGCCTCCATCCTTCAATAGTCTTGGAGGTAGGAAGTACTGCTTGGTGATTGTGGATGACTACTCAAGGTACACGTGGGTGTATTTCTTCAAGAGTAAGAGCGAGACCCAACAAACCGTCATTGACTTTGCAAATGAAGCACAACATCAACACAATGCAAAGATCTTGACAATAAGAAGTGACAACGGCACCGAGTTCAAGAACTACACCTTGGATGAATTTCTTAGTGATGAGGGAATCAAGCATCAATATTCCGCACCATACACCCCTCAACAAAACGGTGTTGCGGAAAGGAAGAACCGGACATTGATGGATGCGGCAAGGACCATGATGGTGGAGTTCAAGTCTCCGTACAACTTTTGGGCCGAAGCCATCAACACCGCGTGTCATGCATCCAATCGGCTCTACCTCCGCAAGGGGTTGAACAAGACTCCATATGAGATACTCACCGGTAACAAGCCCAGCCTCAAGTACTTCCGGGTATTCGGGTGTAAGTGTTTCATTCTCAAGAAAGGTGTTCGGTTGTCTAAATTTAAGGCTAGAGCTCATGAGAGCATATTTGTTGGTTATGCTACAAACTCTCAAGCTTACCGCATCCTCAATAAATTCACGGGACTTATTGAGGAGACATGTAACGTGGAGTTTGATGAGAATAACGGCTCCCAAGTGGAGCAAAGTGGCACTTGTGATGTAGGTGATGAAATTCCTCCTCAAGCCATAAGAAGAATGGGTGTTGGTTTTATCCTACCCATTGAGGAACCCCTTGTGGCCGAAGGAGAAGGACAATGCTCCACTCAAGTGGAGCCATCACCAACCCAAGGCCCACACGCTTCCGAAGAACAAAGTGAAGGCCCTCAACCTCATGAACAAGACCAAGGGCAAGATCATACTCAAGACGGTGTTGACACACCAAGTGATGCCCAAGGTCAAGTTCTCTCCCCCGAGCAAGTTCAAGATCAAGAACAAGTTCATGACGGCGCTCAAGATGATCAAGTAACCGCTCCTCAACTCACCACCGAGGAGGAATTAGAGCATCGTGCCGCCAAGATTGCATCCAAGCTCTCCACCAAGGATCCTCTCATGACGAATGTGCTTGGAAGCTTAAGAAAGGGGGTAAGCACTCGTAGACAATTAGCAAATTATTGTGAGCATCATGCGTTTGTCTCTTGTGTGGAACCCCACAAGGTCTATGAGGCGCTAGAAGATCCGGATTGGCTCAATGCCATGCACGAAGAACTCAACAACTTCGAGCGCAACAAAGTGTGGAGATTGGTGCCAAGGCCAACGGGGAACCACAATGTCATTGGAACCAAGTGGATATTCAAGAACAAGCAAGATGCCCATGGGATTATCATTCGCAACAAGGCTCGTTTGGTAGCACAAGGCTACTCCCAAGTCGAGGGTATCGACTACGGTGAAACCTTTGCTCCCGTTGCTCGTTTTGAATCCATTCGCATGTTGATTGCATATGCTTCTCATCATAATTTTAAGTTACAACAAATGGATGTGAAGAGTGCTTTTCTTAATGGTCCCATTAATGAAGTGGTTTACGTCAAGCAACCCCCCGGGTTCGAGGATCCCTACTTTCCCGATCATGTGTATCAACTCGATAAGGCGCTCTATGGCCTTAAGCAAGCCCCATGTGCGTGGTATGACCACCTTACCGAGTTGTTACAAGACCGTGGTTTTGAAGTTGGGCTAATCGACCCCACTCTTTTTACTAAGAAGGTCAAAGGGGAGTTGTTTGTGTGCCAATTATATGTTGATGATATTATCTTTGGTTCTCCTAACAAAGCTTTCAATGAGGAATTTGCCGCTCTCATGACCTCAAAGTTCGAGATGTCCTCCATGGGAGAGTTGAAGTTCTTTCTAGGGTTCGAAGTGAAGCAAAGAAGAGAAGGAACCTTCACCAATCAATCCAAATACACTCAAGACATGCTCAAGAGATTCAAGCTAAGTGACGTCAAGACGGCTTCCACTCCAATGCCCACCAAGTGCCAACTTGACTTAGATCCCAATGGTAAAGTGGTGGATCAAAAGGTATATCGTTCCATGATTGGATCCTTGCTTTACCTTTGTGCATCTAGACTGGACATCATGTTGAGTGTGGGAATTTGTGCACGGTTTCAAGCCGCACCTAAGGAAAGTCACTATGTGGCGGTCAAACGAATCTTTCGATATTTGGCTCGTACCCCAAACTTTGGCCTATGGTACCCTAGAGGATCAAACTTCAAGCTTGTAGGGTACTCGGATTCCGATTGGGCGGGAGACAAAGTGGATAGGAAGTCCACTTCCGGAGGGTGCCAATTCCTTGGTTGCTCTTTGGTAAGTTGGTCTTCCAAAAAGCAAAGTTGTGTGTCTCTCTCGTCCACTGAGGCGGAGTATGTTGCCGCCGGTAGTTGTTGTGCTCAACTCCTATGGATGAGGCAAACTTTAAAGGATTACGGTGTCACTTGTGACAAAGTGCCTCTTTGGTGTGACAATGAAAGTGCCATCAAGATCTCTCTCAATCCGGTGCAACATTTCAAGACGAAGCATATTGAGATCCGGTATCACTTCATCCGGGATCACATTAGACGAGGAGAGATCGAGCTCAACTATGTCAACACTCATGACAACCTTGCAGATATTTTCACGAAGCCCTTGGATGAAGCAAGATTTCGCGAGTTAAGGCATGAGCTAAATATCATTGATTCGAGCAATGTGGCTTGAACCCGTGCACACCCTACCACGCTCAATTTGTTGTCTAGTTTAGGTGTAGGCATGGACATAGGGGGAGTGTTGTTCTCTCAATGAACTCTCCCTCCCCCCATTATGCATAAATTGATTGTGTCTTTCACATTAGCCATATTTGATGGTACTTGGGCTTCAAAGACGAGTTTTGGTCATGGACCCAAGGATAATTCTTCGCGGTGCCATACCAATTGACTCAAACATAGGTGGCCTCGGCCACCGTCCTCTCTTCGGGAGGTTGGAGTTAGCCTTGTTGTTCTCGTGTTGTTTTCTCTCTTTCTATCTTTGTTCTTTGTGTTAGGTTCTCCTAGGGTGTTGTTTCCCTCCTGTTTTGTGCCCCTTCTTCCTCCCTTCGGATTGCACTCATTTGATCTTGGCTTGGGCTTAGGTGGTCGGGCGGTACAACCGGTACCACGAGCGGTTCTACCGCTGGTACCGGGTTGTGCCGTCCCAAGGGTCTCCGTTCGGTGCTTGGGCGGTTCCACCGCACAAACCCATGGTAACCCACGTCCGGTACTACCGGTTGATGATGTGCGGTACTACCGCTGCCTCCCAGGCACCGGAAGTACCGCCTCCATCCACCGGTCTGTACCAGACGAGCGGTACAACCGCTCCCCTAAGCGGTTCTACCAGGGCATGTGTACGGGCCTATGTATACTCGACGGGGCTGAAGGATTGTCTTTTTCCCTTCGTCCTCGTTCCTCTTCTTTTTTACCTAGCCGTCGGCCATCTCTGCCCCTGCCCCGGAGTGCGTCTCGCGCTTCGGTTCCTTGGCTCTCCGTGGAGGCCTCCCGATCTCTTCCCATGGATGGTGGTAATGCCTCGTGTTCTTTGCCTCTAGATTTTTTTAGGGTTCTTCCTTGTCTAGGGCTTTACTTATCTTTCCGCGTTTAGTGGTCGATCTTTGGCTTAGAAGAGTTCTTTGTCAGCCTCCTGTCTTGTTTGTAGGACTTAGAATTCGGAATATTACTTGTGTGATTCGTATGCCTCGGTTAGATCTGTCTTCCCTGGTAGTGTCACTGTCAGCGGTTCTATCGCCCCTACGGGTGGTACAACCGCTGGAGCGGTACTACCGCCCCTACGGGCGGAACAACCACTGGAGCGGTACTACCGGCGGAAGATCCGGTACAACCGGAGTATATCAACCACTAAGCACTGTTCTATCTTCTCTGTAGTTGCAACTTGTTCCTTTTCTGCTAGTGGGTGCAATCCTCTCATCCTTGTTGGGTTTTTTGTGTGTTCTTTTCGTGTGTGTGTGTTCAGGTGGCTCTAGTTCTCGCTCTGCTCCTCGCAAGACCAAGAAGAGGGCACGAAGGACCTTGCGCCCGGTTGTGTCTGATGATGAATAAGAAGTTGTAATTCCCACCAAGCCCACTCGCCGTGAAAAGTCTGCAGCTGCTAAGCAACGTGTGGTTATGCTGTTGCATCATTGGAAAGCCAAGGATTGGGAAGCCTTCCGCTCAAAGAATCCGTATGAGGTTCCCATTGCTCCCCGTTGGACCACTGTTCAGTTCTGGAATGAGATGCAAGTGCGGATTGTTCATGAACTCTTTGAGCACAACAAGAATAGATATGCCAAGCAGTGGACAATTGATTTTGATCATTGGAGAAACAACATGGAGTATTTTTGTGAGGCGCTAGCTCTCTGTGAGGAGTTTGATCTTGTCAAGATCATGTCAGTCAACTGTGACTTTGATGTTCAACTTATCCATCAGTTCTATGCCACGATTCATTTTGGGGAAGATGATGCGTGCACTCTCACCTTCATGTGTCACGATGAATTGTTTCACGTTCCCTGGAGGGCTTTCTGCAATGCTATTGGGTACGAGGATACCGGTCTGGAAGGAAGGGGTGGCATTCGCCCTCATGATTTTCCTGAGTCCATGC
Organism: Triticum urartu; assembly: GCF_003073215.2. Classification (NCBI taxonomy): domain Eukaryota; kingdom Viridiplantae; phylum Streptophyta; class Magnoliopsida; order Poales; family Poaceae; genus Triticum; species Triticum urartu. The sequence continues at coordinate 607,720,430 of NC_053026.1, read as the reverse complement.
CTAAGGAGAAGCTTGCCCCTCTATACATTCGGGGCCGTGGGATTATTGGCGAATCCAAGGATTTGGAGAAGGTCTATGACATCATGCACCGAGTGTTCCACAATGTGCTCTTGCCCAAGGTGGGCAATCAAGATGAGATTCATGGCTATCTGGTTGATTTGATGGTTGCTATGAAGACCATGGTGGGGACAGGGCAACGTTTGATGTGTCAAATTGGTTGTGGCATGAGATGTACAACATGGTCATCTACCATAAAGTCCCAATCTACGCTCCGTTTGTCATGTGCTTTCTGAACTCTGTGTGGGCTGTTCGTCGTCCTGGAGAGCTCCTCACTTCTCCAGACAACCTCACTGTTCATGAGGTCAAGCTCCTTAAGAAGAAGAAGCATGCCGAGCCTCGCTCCCTGAACATGCTCCTAAGGATGTCTATGCTACTTCTGACGATGAGGACTTTGAGCTGGAGCCAGGGGCCCAGCCTTCGTGGGTGGCCAAACTTACTGCCAAGGTGAAGAAGACCTTTTGTCTCCAGGCTGACATCCAGAAGAAGATGTATGAGGCACATGTCAATGAGAAGCTTGCACGGCTTCGCCAAATTGCATTGATGAAGCACCTCAACATGCAGGTTCAGAGTGGCTCTGAGAAGAGCATCACCCCAGAGGAGCGTTGGATCTCTACCCATAGCACCTGGACTGATGATGAAGCCCCTCCCCAGCCATCATCCTCGTTTGCAGCAGCAGACAATGCCATGGAAGAATCTGATCACGACGACGATGACAACTCTGATGATGAAGATCCAGATGCAACCGAGGAGTCAGAGGAGGACGCCTGAGCTTTGGGTCGCTAGCTTCGCTCTTTTCCTTTTTGGTGTCTTGATGCCAAAGGGGGAGAGGGTTCTATAGGTCTCGGGGATTTGCTTGGGTTTTTCTCTTGTTCTCGTGTTTTGTGTTTGTTTGGTGTTTTGTGGACCTGTTTCGTTCCGTGCTGTGTGTGAGACTTGTTACTCCGTTTACCTTTCCGTTCGTAGGTCATTATCGTTATTATTGCCTCTAAGTATTATATTGTCTATCCTTTTGAGCTCAGAGTGATGAGTCTATAAAATCTAGGGGGAGTCTAGTCCTGAAAGTGTGCCCATGCTTTCTATCAGCTAGTACTTGTTGGGGCACACATTCAGGGGGAGTTCCGTCTAGATTTCATTGACTTATCTCTTGCAAATCGTGTTGTTGTCATCATCCACCAAAAAGGGGGACATTGAAAGGGCATTTCCCTACTTTATGTTTTGGATGATGATGACAACCCTTTGTGGTCTAATCGTGTGCTATATGTTTCAGGTTCTCGATGCTTAGGCTTACATCGGATTGCTATTGCCTCTCGAAGGAAAAGATCGAAGACCTACGCTTTTATTTTCTTTGGTCGTAGAGTACCCGTACTATCAAGAGGGAATCCTCATTAGGAAGCTCTGGGGGAATCAGTTCACGTACACTTTTCTCACCCTCTCTTTGCCTTCCTCAGGTGTGTGTGGGAGAGAGAGTTTTCCTTGCCTCTTCCCCTCCTTTCTGCTCACTGTTTCTGCCCAGCGGTTGTACCGCTCTCTGGAGCGGTTGTACCACTGGGTCTTGTCGCTTACCAGCTTTGCTCGAGCGGTTGTACCGCTGCCTCTGGGCGGTGGTACCGCCACCATGCTCTGCAACAGCTGGGGCGGTGGTTCCGTCCATGCACCGCTCAAGTACCGCTCTCGCTTCTGGTTTGATGCGGTTCTTGGGTGGTAGTGGCCCGGTTGGTCTGGTCGTTCCATGATGATCGGTACCACCGGTGGTCCAAGCGGTTCTTCTGCTCAGTACTTAGCCGCCCAAGAGCTCAAGGCCATGCGGCTGTTCCGGCTAGGCACCGCCCAAGTACCGGTCAAGCTCCTGTTTTGATGCGGTGGTTGTGCGGTAGCTAGGCGGTTAGTCTGGTTATTTTTCTTAGCCGGTACTACCGCCCGCCTGTCCGGTTGTACCGCTTGGTAGGGTTCTGCAGTTACACCGTGAGTCCCGGTTGTACCGGGACGAGGACCGGTTGTACCGCTACAGTGCAAAAAACGCAGTAACGGTTGGAAATGTGGGGTGACTATTTAAGGGGGCTTGTCCCACCTACCACTCCTAACTTGGACCTCTCTCACTCCACCATTAATGCCCTTCAAGCTCTCTTGCCCGATCTCTCTCTCTAGCCACTCAAACTTGTTGATTTGCTAGGGATTGAAGGAGGAGACCTAGATCTACACTTCCACCAAAGGATATTTGCTTCCCCCATACTTTATTGTGTGGATTTTGTTACTCTTGGGTGTTTGAGCACCCTAGACGGTTGAGGTCACCTCGGAGCCATATTCCATTGTGGTGAAGCTTCGTGGTTTTTGTTGGGAGCCTCCAACTAAGTTGTGGAGAGAGCCCCAACCTTGTTTGTAAAGGTTCGGTCGCCGCCTTCAAGGGCACCAATAGTGGAATCACAGCATCTCGCATTGTGTGAGGGCGTGAGGAGAATACGGTGGCCCTAGTGGCTTCTTGGGGAGCATTGTGCCTCCACACCGCTCCAACGGAGACGTACTTCCTCTCAAAGGGAAGGAACTTCGGCAACACATCCTCGTCTCCACCGTCTCCACTCTTGGTTATCTCGTGCCTTTATTTGAGTAAGCTTACTTGTTTCATATCTCTTGCTTGCTTGTGTACCTATCCTCGTTGCATCATATAGGTTGCTCACCTAGTTGCATATCCAGACAACCTACTTTGATGCAAAGTTTAAATTGTTAAAGAAAAGCTAAAAATTGTTAGTTGCCTATTCACCCCCCCTCTAGTCAACCATATCGATCCTTTCACATCTGATAACTTATTTATGCCTTGCAATATGGTAATTTTTGACTTACTTATCAATAATGTGGTATTTTTGTACTTATGTACTTGGTGATACAATGCTTTAACAGTGTTGTAAGTGTTTACTTATGTCCCTTGCTAACTTGTGTGCATACATTCCTCTATTGTTTCATGTGTTTTCTTTTTTTTCATAGCAAAATATTGGCAATGTAAAAAACCTCAACTGGTGCAAATTTATTGCGGATCATCTTCACAAAGCCCTTTCAAAAGGAAAGCCTATGATGGGCTGCCTCCTATTCTACAATGTTAGTCCCCCTATTCTTTTTTGTTCCCATGATTTTTGGGTCGTATATCTTATTCCGCCAAATAGCTAGATGGTAATGACCTTTTCTGTTTTCCAGCTTCTGTATATAGATGCTATTGACTTAACTGGCCTCGGTATCATCTTGCCTAATGATCCTTTTGCAATTAATGTGTGGACGAATGAGTTGGCATCAAAAGTTCTCCGGATGGATGTCCAGAGGGACAAGCTTTCTTATGGGAAATTACCGGTAATTTCATATTGTCATTTTTCTTACCTTCTATGTATTGCCATCTGTTTTATCACGATTTTTATTTGCTTTTTATCATATTTTTTCAGCTTAAGCCCCAACATGGCCAAGACTATTGCTTGTTTGGTGGCTTACAAGGTCTAGATAAATTCATGCGTGTTCATGCACCGTGAAACTATTCTGAACAGGTATTTTACTCTTATTTGCGCGTTTGAATATTTTTCTTCTCTCTTTCCTGGTAAACATTGTTATGAAGACCTGGTAACTTTTGCTATTTTTAGGATGGTAACTTTTTTTTATAGTTTGCATTCTCACTTGGAATAACTTCTTTTGAGCTTATCTTTGTGTGGTATTTTTAGTAGTTTTTGCATGGTAATTCATGTCTCTCACAACCTGATTATTTGTTTTTTTCATTCATGTTTTTTCTATCAGAAACTTGCTAAAGCTTCTGCTATTATGGGTCGCTTTTTGTCTGGCATGGTTGGCCTCCTGGGTGGTCTTGTTAATGAGTTCAAGTCATCGGATGATGAAGACAGCTCAAGGATGTCCTGCGTGTTAGAGAGCCAACTGAAGGGTTTATCTTCTGATGTCGGGAAGATTGCAAGCACCCGTCCTGCATCCCGCTCACGTGAAGTAAAAGATACTGGCAAGCAAACTGTTGAAGGTTCAGATTCTGATCATGAGCATGATGATGGTGGCGGTGATGGTCACTCTGACGAAGATCTAGATTTTCATGTTCATTACCATGGTTCTTCACGTGGACTGAACGCCCATGAGGCTTCAGGTAGTGGGGGTAGTGCTGGAACGAACACCCATGATGCTTCAGGTAGTGGTGCAGCGAGTGCAGATGTGGGTGCAACCATGTTCGCAACTGCCAATGTGTCGGTAAGGTAAGCTAGAATTGATGGAACTACTACTACAGGAACCGATCAGCCTCTTGAGTCTCAGATTATGCTTACTACACGTTCCGAGAATGTATCTAGTGATGGATTGCATAACCAGCCAGATATGACGGATACTCAAAATGAGGCTGCTGTTGATGCTTCCATGAAGAGGTGTGGTTCTTCTATTGTCCGTAACTTGGATAAGCAATATTCTAGGCGTCACAAGAAATTATGGCTACCTTCTCCGCCCATGGCCACTGATACAACTGTTTCTGACCAGCCGTCGTTGGATGATACACATCATTGTATCAAGGCAATTGTCATCAACGAGTTTGGCATTGTAGGCCCTGATAAGGGCACTAACTCAGTAATTGCCAATCCCACGCGGAAGAAGCAACATCCTCGCAAGTGAGTTTCTTATCATCTGGTAGTCGAGCTCTTTTCATTTCATTTTTTATATTGCATTTTTTTACATATTTAGATGTTGTTACTCTTTTGTTTTAGAACTTTTCCTAGCACCTACCTTATGATAAATGAATAGTAATTATATCCTGGTAAGGCTGATAACTTTTAGTAGTTATTTTCACGATAATAACTTTAGTTTTTTTTATTTGAACAAGATGTAGTTTAACTTTGTTTGCATGATAATTTTAGTAATTATATGCTGGTAAGCTTGTGTTATTTGTCTCTAGTAACATTTTTCTCATGTGCACTATATCCTTTTCAAATAATAACTTGTCAGGGGTTCGAATGCTCCATCTATTAGTGTTGCCAACCTTTAGCAAATGCGGTCTACCAGCGTGGGTGTCACGTCTGAGGTTGTACCTAGTAATCTTACACGTTCTTCGGCAGATGTTGACTCGTCTGACACGTCACACAGGTGATTATGAATGTTATTTTTTCTCACTATATGAAATCTAAATGATTTTCTCTATTTGTTTATTTTTCTGGGTAAATTAGGTGAATATATACCTGTAATTTAACTTTGTTATGCGTGGCATCATAAACGCTATGGAAAGGGTTGGTAGTTTTTATAGTCAAAGCTATTATAAGATTACTATTATTTTTAGCATGATAAATTTGTTGGTAACTTTGTTATCTTCATAGTTACCATCTTCATTAATGATTCGTGACGATGTTGATTTTTGCATTATGTGGATAAGCAAGTTGGCCATAAGCTGACAAATAAGGTGAATACAAGCTGTTGTATAATGCAAATATAATCTGGCAACTAATGTCAATATAAGATGGTAACTAATGTTATATTAGCTGGTAACTAATGTCAATATAAGCTGATAACTACTGTTATATTAGTTGTTGTATAATGCAAATATAATCTGGTAACTACTGTCAATATAAGCTGGTAACTAATGTTATATTAGCTGGTAAGTAATGTTATTATAAGATGGTAATGTTTCTTTTCTTGTGTGCAGCAAGATGACCAAGATTACTGTGAGAAAGGTTACGAAGTCTTCCAAAGTTGCAGTTGCAACTAGGTCTTCTCCTCGTGTTGCTTCCAAGGACACGAAAGATGATTTTAAAGACTCGCCTGTGGTCACTTCTCCAATGGCCGTTGCGTAAGATAATGCCCCTGTGAGGAATCACCAGATGCTGGTTTTGGAGCTGTGGAAGAGCTCGCGGCAGCAACCACTATTACTCAAGTGGTAGAAGAGATTGCCAATGTTGTTATTGGCACTGAAGCTGAAACTTCTGCTGATCAAGATCAAGGAATTGCTCCTCCAATGAGCGCTGCCGTAGCTGAAACTTCTGCTGATCAAGATCAAGGAATTGCTCCTCCAATGAGCGCTGCCGTAGCTGTAGATGCCCAAGCTCGTGTCAAAATACCATGTGTTGTTCAAGCTCAAGTTGAATTTGCCCAATCCAATGTGGCAGAACCAGTTGAAACTGAAGATGCATTGTTTGTTGAAGCTCAAGCTGGGGATGACCAAGTCACCGCCCAACAATTTAGTAGTAATGCAGATGTAGAAGATGTTGTTGCTGAGAGGGCCTACTGGGATTTCACCCCACCATCTTGCTCTCTTGGCCTAGATTTTAGCCCCACACCGCCCGGACCAGATATTACTACGACGGCCGCAGTCCCAGCTGCAGTACCAACACCGCCCCCGGCGGTTGTTTCGACAACTCAAGCACCAGTAGTGGACCCAGCAGTTAACAATGCTCCCCAAGATCGAGCAGCAGCATCCCCAATTGATCAGATGGTGGCAGCACCACAAATTTAAAGAATGCAGGAGATAATCCTATTGACTCTAAGCCGGTTTCATGCTCTGAGCATGCTGACCTTGGTAAGTGAAGGCATATACGTGTCTTCGCTTTATCACAAAAGAGTGATGGGATGGATGTCTGCTTTTCGAAGATCTCTTTTATGCTTTTAGTTTGATCCTTGTCTGTATATTTATGCTCTTTCCTATGTATGGACTGACGATGATATGTACCTAGGGTAAGGTAATAGGCCTGATCTAGACACTCTTCACAAGGACACTGCCCTAGAGAAAAAGGTGTTCAAAAGTGCAGCAGCATCTACCGACTGAAATCACCTAATAGTGCAACCCACTCGACCAACAATTCCACTCGGATAACCCAATTCCATTCGACCAAGATATAATCATTCGACCACACCAGAAATCGCTCGGAGTATAGAAGATCTAAAGTCACTTAGGATGGCAACGGTCAGGCATTCACTCCGTAGTCTTAATGATAATTTATATGTCTTTATTATTGGCGTTACCAGTAACGTCTCACCTTAATGTACATTGAACCCCTTGTAATGTGGGCTGGCTGGGGTCTTGGCACACTCTATATAAGCCACCCCCTCCACTGGCACAAGGGTTTGCACACCCTGTAACTTCACACATAATCCAGTCGACCAAGGCTCCGGGCACCGAGACGTAGGGGTGTTACTTCCTCTGAGAAGGGCCTGAACTCGTAAATCTTGCGTGCACAACCTCACCGTAGCTAGGATCTTGCCTCCTCCTACGTACCCCCTATTCTACTGCCATACTTAGAACCACGACAGTTGGCTCCCACCGTGGGGCAGGTGTCTGAGCAACTTCCGGTGAGGTTGCGATTTTTCTGATTTCCATCATCATGGTTTCTGGCAGCGGTTTGGCTAAGGGCCACAAGATCCGTCTCGGCGTCCTTGTTTTCATCACCGACGACTCCGCCTAGCTCCAGGAGGCCCCCCTCGACGTCGAGACGCTCCCCGTCCGTGGTGCGATGCACTTTCCCGCATGCGTCCGCGACGTCCTTCTGCGGCAGCCGTCGACCCAGTATCGGTCGGCTCGCGTAGCGTCTTCGCTCCCCGCTGCTTGCCGTCGCAAGCGATCCGGTCGGTCGCGGCTTCAGTGGTGGGTAAAGCATACGGTGGCCTCTCAGTCGGCCACCCCTCAAGTCGCGGCAATCGAGCCCGATGAATCTCTCTACGGCCTGTTCGACTGGCTCCGTCGAGACCCTGTTCGAGTGCGACAACAGCGACCCTGTGATACGTCTCCAACATATCTATAATTTTTGATTGCTCCATGCTATATTATCTACTGTTTTGGACATTATTGGGCTTTATTATCCACTTTTATATTATTTTTGGGACTAACCTATTAACCAGACGCCCAGCCCAGAATTGCTATTTTTTTGCCTGTTTTAGGGTTTTGAAGAAAAGGAATATCAAACGGAGTCCAAACAGAATGAAACCTTCGGGAACGTGATTTTCTCAACGAACAAGACCCGGGAGACTTGGACCCTACGTCAAGACACAAAAGAGGAGGCCACAAGGTAGGGGGGCGCGCCTACCCCCCTAGGCGCGCCCTCCACCCTCGTGGGCCTCCTGTTGCTCCACCGACGTACTCCTTCCTCCTATATATCTACTACCCCCAAACGATCAGATACGTACCCAAAAACCTAATTCCACCGCCGCAACTTTCTGTATCCACGAGATCCCATCTTGGGGCCTGTTCCGGAGCTCCGTCGGAGGGGGCATCGATCAGGGAGGGCTTCTACATCAACACCATAGCCTCTCCGATGAAGTGTGAGTAGTTTACCTTAGACCTACGGGTCCATAGTTATTAGCTAGATGGCTTCTTCTCTCTCTTTTTGGATCTCAATAGAATGTTCTCCCCCTCTCTTGTGGAGAACTATTCGATGTAATCTTCTTTTTGCGGTGTGTTTGTTGAGATCGATGAATTGTGGGTTTATGATCAAGTCTATCTATGAACAATATTTGAATCTTCTCTGAATTCTTTTATGTATGATTGGTTATCTTTGCAAGTCTCTTCGAATTATCAGTTTGGTTTGGCCTACTAGATTGATCTTTCTTGCAATGGGAGAAGTGCTTAGCTTTGGGTTCAATCTTGCGGTGTCCTTTCCTAGTGACAGTAGGGGCAGCAAGGCACGTATTGTATTGTTGCTATCGAGGATAACAAGATGGGGTTTTCATCATATTGCATGAGTCTATCCCTCTACATCATGTCATGTTGCTTAAGGCGTTACTCTGTTTTTAACTTAATACTCTAGATGCATGCTGCATAGCGGTCGATGAGTGGAGTAGTAGTAGTAGATGCAGGCAGGAGTCGGTCTACTTGTCTCAGACGTGATGCCTATATACATGATCATACCTAGATATTCTCATAACTATGCTCAATTCTGTCAATTGCTCAACAGTAATTTGTTCACCCACCGTAGAATACTTATGCTCTCGAGAGAAGCCACTAGTGAAACCTATGGCCCCGGGTCTATCTTTAAGAGTGTGATCTTAAAATGTATTCACCGCAATCAATATGGGTTTCTTCGTTGTCAATCCATTCAGGACTGTCTTGCATGGTGTTTTGAATATATTCATCAGTGCAAGGCATCCAAAAGGCCTATAATCCTTCTCAAGTTGGATTTCACGAAGGCGTTTGATACCATCGAGCATGAACTAATTCTCAGGATCTTGAAATGTAAGGGTTTTGATAATCGCTGGACAGGTTGGATTGATAGCATATTGTCCTCTAGATCCTCTTCGGTTCTTTTAAATGGTGTGCCTGGTAACCACTTTGTCTTCCGTTCGGGTGTGCGTCAAGGAGATCCATTATCCCCTTTATTATTTGTGATTGCTGTGGATTTATTGCAGTCAGTGGTTAATGAGATGTGTGCAAGGAACATTCTCACACTACCCATACCAACCTCTTCGCGGGACTATCCGATTGTGCAATACGCTGACGACACACTAATTGTTCTTCCTGCGGTGGACAGCCAGCTCATTGCTTTCAAGGATATGCTTGAGGTCTTTGCTCAGTTTACGGGTTTGCGAGTCAACTTTAGTAAATCCTCATTGATTCCAATAAATCTGTCCGAGGATGAGGGTAAGCGTGTGGCTACTTTGCTTGGGTGTGATGTTGGTTCCATGCCATTTACCTATCTTGGATTGCCAATGGGTACCTCTCGGTCCACAATTTATGACTTGCTCCCCTTAGTGGACCGCATAGAGAGAAGATTGTCTGCTTCCTCTTATCTGTTGAACCAAGGCAGCCGACTGCAGCTTTTGAAATCTGTTCTTTGTTCCATGCCAATATACTTCCTGTGCACCCTTTCATTGCCTCAAGGAATTTGGAAGCAGATTGAACATATCATGCGGAAATGTTTGTGGCGAGGAAATTCTGATACACCAAGGCAATCATTGGCAGCTTGGGAGTTAGTATGTCGGCCCAAGAATCATGGAGGCCTTGGGGTTCTCGACCTTGGCATACAAAACGATGCCTTGTTGATCAAGCATCTCCTCAAATTCTTTAATAAGTTGGATGTGCCCTGGGTTTCTCTCATCTGGGACACATATTATGCTGCTGCACCGCCCCAAGTAACTCGAAGTTGTGGTTCTTTCTGGTGGCGTGGCGTGCTGAAGCTATATGACAAATTTTGTAAATTGGCTGTCCCTCACGTGCGCTCGGGGGACTCGGTGGTTTTTTGGCTGGATCGGTGGCAACTTAATAACGCTGTGGTTATCATGCAACAACGTTTCCCGAGGCTCCACTCTTTTGTGACTGATGACACGCTTACCATTAAGGAGGTGATGGAGCTGTCTGACCTGACCGACAATTTTCACCCGCCTTTATCAGTTGAAGCTTTCGAGGAATTCAATCAGCTTCAGGCTTTAATTCCTTTGATCAATTTGCATGAGGGAGTAAATGATGTCTGGAAATGGCCTTCAAAAGCTGGGGATTACCGGTCAAGGACCTATTATTTGTCTTGTTTTTCCGATGTCGTGGTTGACCCCATATTTGGGTGGATCTGGAAATGCTCTTGCACTCTCAAGCTCAAGGTGTTTGGCTGGCTTCTTTTGATGGATCGTCTAGACACTAGGGATATGATGCAGCGAAGGCATTGGATTATCCAGGATGATACTTGTGCTATGTGCTTCTCAGCTTTGCATGAAGATAGAGCTCATCTCTTCTTTGCTTGCAACTTCAGTCAATGTGTCTAGAATTATTTGGGCATCTCATGGAGTGTTCACCCTAACCAGACTACTTTTGAAATGGCTTGCGCGGCCAGGAGGGATTTTGGTCATCCTTTTTTCACTGAGGTAGTCTTTACGGCTACTTGGAATATTTGGACTCAAAGGAATGGAAGGATCTTCAGAAATGAGTTGCCCACTTTCAGATCTTGGAGGAGGAATTTTATTCATGATATTTCTCTTTTAGCTCATAGAATCAAGTGTAAATATAGAGATAGACTAACTTCTTGGATAGCCTCCTTACCCTAATCTCTCTTTGTAACTAGCCTCTTCTCTTTATTTGTTCCTCTCTTGTAACTTTGTATTCTTTACCTCTTGGTTTTAATAAAGGGCTGTGAGGCTGTTGCCTTGCAGTATATAGTCAAAAAAAATTATCTAGCCTGTGTTTTGGTTGTGTTTTTTGTGTTTAATTAGTGTTTGTGCCAAGTAGAGCCGTTGGGAAGACTTGGGGAAAGTCTTGTTGAACTTGCTGTAAAAAACAGAAATTTTAGCGCTCACGAGAACTGCTGTAATTTTTATTTGGAATGTGATATTTAGTTAATTCTTTGTGCAGATGATTAATAGATAAATTCCTCACGTCCAGCAAGTTATTTTAGAATTTTTGGGGTTCCAGATCTTGTGCTAGCTACATATTACTACAGACTGTTCTGTTTTTGACAGATTCTGTTTTTCGTGTGTTGTTTGCTTATTTTGATGAATCTATGGCTAGTAAAATAGTTTATAATCCAGAAGTTGGAATACAGTAGGTTTAACACCAATATAAATAAAGAATGAGTTCATTACAGTACCTTGAAGTGGTCTTTTGTTTTCTTTCGCTAACGGAGCTCACGAGATTTTCTACTTTGAGTTTTGTGTTGTGAAGTTTTCAAGTTTTGGGTAAAGATTTGATGGATTATGGAAGAAGGAGTGGCAAGAGACTAAGCTTGGGGATGCCCATGGCACCCCCAAGATAATCTAAGGACACCTAAAATCCAAAGCTTGGGGATGCCCCGGAAGGCATCCCCTCTTTCGTCTACTTCTATCGGTAACGTTACTTGGAGCTATATTTTTATTCACCACATGATATGTGTTTTGCTTGGAGCGTCTTTTATGATTTGAGTCTTTGCTTGTTAGTCTAACACAAGCATCCTTGCTGTACACACCTTTTGAGAGAGCCATACATGATTTGGAATTTGATAGAATAATCTATGTGCTTCACTTATATCTTTTGAGCTTTATAGTTTTGCTCTAGTGCTTCACTTATATCTTTTAGAGCACGGTGGTGGATTTGTTTTATAGAAACTATTGATCTCTCATGCTCCACTTAGATTATTTTGAGAGTCTTAATAGCATGGTAATTTGCTTAAAATCCTAATATGCTTAGTATGCAAGATTAATAATAAAACTTTCTTATGAGTGTGTTGAATACTAAGAAAAGTTTGATGCTTGATGATTGTTTTGAGATATGGAGGTAATAATATCAAAGTCATGCTAGTTGAGTAGTTTTGAAATTGAGAAATACTTGTGTTGAGGTTTGCAAGTCCCATAGCATGCACGTATGGTAAACGTTATGCAACAAATTTGAAACATGAGGTTTTATTTGATTGTCTTCCTTATGAGTGGCGGTCGGGGATGAGCGATGGTCTTTTCCTACCAATCTATCTCCCTAGGAGCATTCGCGTAGTGCCGAGGTTTTTGATGACTTGTAGATTTTTGCAATAAGTATATGAGTTCTTTATTACTAATGTTGAGTCCATGGATTATACGCACTCTCACCCTTCCATCCTTGCTAGCCTCTTCGGTACCGTGCATTGCCCTTTCTCACATTGAGAGTTGGCGCAAACTTCGCCGGTGCATCCAAACCCCGTGATATGATACGCTCTTTCACACATAAACCTCCTTATATGTTCCTCAAAACAGCCACCATACCTACCTATTATGGCATTTCCATAGCCATTCCGAGATATATTGCCATGCAACTTTCCATCATTCCGTTCATCATGACACATTCATCATTATCATATTGCTTAGCATGATCATGTAGTTGACATAGTATTTGTGGCAAAGCCACCATTCATAATTCTTTCATACATGTCACTCTTGGTTCATTGCATATCCCGGTACACCGCCGGAGGCATTCATATAGAGTCATCTTTGTTCTAGTATCGAGTTGTAATCATTGAGTTGTAAATAAATAGAAGTGTGATGATCATCATTATTAGAGCATTGTCCCAAGTGAGGAATAAAAAAAGGAAGGCCATAAAAAAGAGAAGGCCAAAAAAAAGAGGAAGGCCATAAAAAAAGAAAAGGCTCAAAAAATGAGAGAAAAACAGAGAAGGGACAATGTTACTATCCTTTTACCACACTTGTGCTTCAAAGTAGCACCACGATCTTCATAGTAGAGAGTCTCTCATGTTATCACTTTCATATACTAGTGGGAATTTTTCATTATAGAACCTGGCTTGTATATTCCAACAATGGGCCTCCTCAAGTGCCCTAGGTCTTTGTGAGCAAGCAAGTTGGATGCACACCCACTAGTTTCTTTTGTTGAGCTTTCATACATTTATAGATCTAGTGCATCCGTTGTATGGCAATCCCTACTCCTTGCATTAACATCAATCAGTGGGCATCTCCATAGCCCATTGATTAGCCTCGTTGATGTGAGACTTTCTCCTTTTTTGTCTTCTCCACATAACCCCCTCATTATATTCTATTCCACCCATAGTGCTATGTCCATGGCTCGCGCTCATATATTGCGTGAAAGTTTATTTGTTTGAGATTGTCATCGGGGTTGTGCATCCACCCATAATTGCTTGGCTTGTCATCGGGGTTGTCATCGGGGTTGTGCATGATGAGAGCATTCTTGTGTGACGAAAATGAAACATGACTAAACTATATGATTTTGTAGGGATGAACTTTCTTTGGCCATGTTATTTTGAGAAGACATAATTGCTTAGTAAGTATGCATGAAGTATTATCATTTTTATGTCAAAAAGAACTTTTTTCTTGAATATTTTGGATCTGAATATTCATACCACAATTAAGAAGAATTACATTAAAATTATGCCAAGTAGCACTCCGCATCAAAAATTCTGTTTTTATCATTTATGCCAAGGAGTTCGGCGAAGAAGTCGACTAACAGCTGATACATCTCCAACGTATCTATAATTTTTGATTGCTCCATGCTATATTATCTACTATTTTGGACTATATTGGGCTTTATTTTCTTTTATCTGACAAAGGACAAGGAGGTGACTCCACTGAAGAAGGACAAGGGAGCTTTGTCTGACAAAGTTGAAGATCTCACTCGGAAGAGGGATGAGCTGGAAGCTTATCTGGGAGGACTCGCCAAGAAACTGTTCCTTATGCTTGAAGGTATTTTTCCTTGTCCGACTGATTCTCTTTTATCGACTCGTCATATGGCCGTCGAGTCATCATTTCTCTGCATGTGCAGAATTCTGTCAAAACTTCGAGGAAGAGACTGGGCGAATTGAGACGAGCTTGGACCCCATCAACTCCCCTGTTAAGGATGAAACTGCCATGAACATGCTCCGACTGGAATCTCGACTTGCCAGCGCCATGGACTACCTCGCACAACTGAAGGTGGCGGTGTCGCAGATTGACACGACACTCTGGCCAAGGGTGACATTCCAAAATGACCTCAAGTCTCCGATGACTCGACTCAATGACATTCCTGGTCGAGTGCAGGAGTGGAAGAAGTCATCTGCCCGATGTGGTGCTGACGTGGCTCTGTCTCTGGTTCGCATCCACTACAAAGAGGCCAAGGAAGAGAAGCTAGCAGCGCTCAAAGTTGCCAACACTAAGAAGCTTCACTTCGAGTCTTTCATGGAGACCTTCCTCGAAGCAGGCACTCGCATTGGAGACGGAATCGACCTGGACGAGTTTGTCGAGCCTGCCAGCCCTGCCCCTGTGGAGTAAACAAACTTTATGCTCTGATTAAATTTGCCTCGGAATGTCGAGTGATTTTGTAACTGTTAAACTCCTTAGGTCCTAATGCCCAAGCACTTTTTTCTGCGGTTCTGAACCTTGCGAGACTTATCTGAACTTGGTTTTTCTTTCAATATGTTTGTCTTCATCTTTGCTGCTTTTGAATCTCTTGACTCCGAGTGAAACTTGATTCTTCACTTGGAACTGCCATTGGATTTGTGACGCGGCTCTGACGAAAGGGTTGTGGGCATGAGCATTAGGTGCTGCACGCGACCTGTACCTCGTCGTCCTTGCGGATCCGGATGGAACGCACGTTATACTTGTGATGCAGCTCCGTCGAGTGGGTCATGGACAAGAGCACTAGGTGCTGTGCATGACCTGCACCTCATCATCCTTGCGGATCAGGATGGAGCGCATGTTGTCCTTGTGACGTAGGTTCGTCGAGTGGGTCATGGACAAGAGCACTAGGTGCTGTGCACAACCTGCACCTCGCCGTCCTTGCGGATCAGGATGGAGCGCACGTTGTACTTGTGACTCGGCCACTAGGAATGGCTTTTAACTTAGGCGAGTACGGGACTGCAGCTAAGCCTCCGAGTGAGAGGGTTGCCCTTCACTCGGTAGGATTTTTAGAACTTAGGAGAGTATGGGACTGCAGCTAAGCCTCCGAGTGAGAGGATTGCTCTTCACTCGGTAGGATGTTTTAAAAACTTAGGCGAGTACGGGACTGCAGCTAAGCCCCCGAGTGAGAGGGTTGCTCTTCACTTGGTAGGATTTTTAAACTTAGGCGAGTGCAGGACTGCAGCTAAGCCCCCGAGTGAGAGGATTGCTCTTCACTCAGTAGGATTTTTTTAAAACTTAGGTGAGTATAGGACTGCAGCTAAGCTCCCGAGTGAGAGGATTGCTCTTCACTCAGTAGGATTTTTTAAACTTAGGAGAGTACAAGACTGCAGCTAAGCCCCCGAGTGAGAGGATTGCTCTTCATTCGGTAGGATTTTTTAAACTTAGGCGAGTACGGAACTGCAGCTAAGCCCCTGAGTGAGAGGATTGCTCTTCACTCGGTAGGATTTTTTTAACGTAGGCGAATGAGGTTCGCGGCTAAGCCCCCCCAGTGGGAGGATTGCTCTTCACTCGGTGTTTGTTTTTGAAACTTATGCGAATCAGGTTCGCGGCTATGACACCCACTGGGGGTTTTTGAACACATACATATGTAACAACAATCATTTAGGAGACTGTAAAACTATGTCTTTGATAAACAAACTGGAAGGTACTTCTTATTACATCTCAACAGTCTGAATGTTTAAGTATAAAAATGGCGGAGCAGCTCCGCATTCCAACGTGTGGCTTGTGTTTCTTATGTTCCACATCGTAAAGGTGATATGCTCCATTGTGGAGCACCTTAGTGATGATGAAGGGTCCTTCCCAAGCGGGAGCAAGCTTGTGAGGCTGTTGCTAATCCACTCGGAGCACAAGGTCTCCTTCCTGAAATGCTCGACCTCTCACGTTTTTGGCATGGAATCGACGGAGGTCTTGCTGATAGATGGTCGACTAGATCAAGGCCATCTCTCTTTCTTCTTCCATAAGATCAACAACATCTTGTCGATCTTGTTCCGCTTCCGCTTCTGAAAAAAGTTCTATTCGGGGCGCATTGTGAATCAAATCACTCGGCAGCACGACTTCAGCCCCATAGACCATGAAGAAGGGAGTTTGACCAGTCGACCGATTTGGTGTTGTTCTCAATCCCCAAAGGACTGATGGTAACTCGTCTACCCAAGCACCTGCCACATGTTTGATGTCACGCATCAACCGGGGTTTCAACCCTTGGAGGATCAAACCATTTGCTCTTTCGGCTTGTCCATTTGACTGCGGGTGGGCGACTGAAGCGTAGTCGACCCGAGTGCCTTGGGAAGCACAGAAAGCCCTGAACTCATCTGAATCAAAGTTTGAACCATTGTCCATGATAATGCTGTGCAGAACCCCATATCTGAATGTTAACTCTCTGATGAAGCTGACGGCGGTACTTGAGTTGACGTTTTTGATGGGTTTGGCTTCAATCCACTTAGTGAACTTGTCGACTGCTACAAGCAGGTGGGTGAAGCCGCTCCTGCCGGTCCTTAGAGGTCCGACCATATCCAATCCCCAGATAGCAAATGGCCAGACAAGCGGAATGGTCTTCAAGGCTGATGTAGGCTTGTGGGACATGTTGGAGTAGAACTGACAGCCCTCACACTTGTCGACTATGTCTTTTGCCATTTCATTTACTCGCGGCCAGTAAAATCCTGCTCAGTATGCTTTGGCCACGATGGTCCGAGAGGATGCATCATGACCACAGGTCCCCGAGTGGATATCATTGAGGATCATTCGACCTTCTTCTGGTGTGATGCGTCACTGAGCGACTCCAGTAACACTCTCTCTGTAAAGCCGTCCCCCTATCACGGTAAAGGCTTTGGATCGATGGACAATCTGACGGGCCTCATCCTCATCCTCTGGAAGCTCCTTCCTGAGCAGATATGCAATATATGGCACCGTCCAGTCATGGGTGACGATCAAAACTTCCATGATCAGGTCGACCACCGCTGGGATTTCAACTTCAGTCGGATCAGTAGAACTTTTTGATTGCGAGGGATTTTCTGTGAAAGAATCCTCTTAAACAGACGGGGTGTGAGGATGCTCCAAGAACACATTGTTGGGAATAGGCTCTCGCTTAGAACCTATCTTTGCCAAGTCATCAGCTGCTTGATTCTTCAGTCGGGGTATGTGGTGCAGCTCTAGCCCTTCAAACTTCTTTTCCAACTTCCCCACTACATTGCAATAGCCAGTCATAGCTGGGCTCCTGATGTCCCACTCCTTCATCACTTGATTGACACTAAATCTGAGTCGCCATAAACCATTAGGCGACGGACGCCGAGTGAAATGGCCATACACAACTCGTATAGAAGTGCCTCATATTCAGCTTCATTATTGGAGGAATCAAAGTGAATCTGGAGAACATAACTGAGTTTGTTGCATCATAGGGATACCAGGACTACCCCAGCACCAGAACCATTCAGCATCTGGGACCTGTCAAAGAACATAATTCAATGTTCCGAGTGTCTGAGTCGGTGCTGTTGCTCAACCCACTCGGCGAGGAAATCTGCTATTGCTTGGGACTTGATTGCTTTCTTTGCCTCAAACCTGATATCCAACGGAAGGAGCTCAATCGCTCACTTTGCCACTCGACCAGTTGCATCTCTGTTGTTTAGAATTTCTGACAATGGAGCGTCACTGACGACTGAAATCGAGTGATCTGAGAAGTAATGTGCAACCTTCTTCGTGCTCAAGTAAATTCCATAAACAAGCTTCTGATAGTGCGCATATCTCTTCTTGGACGGAGTCAAGACTTCAAAAATATAGTACACTAGGCGTTGAACCTTGTAGGCTTTGCCTTCTTCTTCCCGCTCGACCGTGAGCAGTGTACTGACAACTTGTTCAGTGGCTGCAATATAAAGCAGTAAAGGCTCTTTGCTGATTGGGGAAGTGAGCACCGGCTGGGTGGAAAGCAGGGCTTTGAGGTTTGCAAACGTTGCGTTAGCTTCAGGAGTCCACTCAAACTTGTCAGATTTCTTCATCAGTCAGTAAAGAGGCAATGCCTTTTCACCGAGACGAGAGATGAATCGACTCAAAGCGGCCAAACAACCAGTAAGCTTCTGAACATCATGCACATGCACAAGGCGCTTCATTCGGAGGATTGCACCAACTTTCTCTGGGTTTGCATTGATCCCTCGTCCGGAAACGAGGAAACTGAGTAACTTTGCACCTGGGACTACAAATGTACACTTCGACGGATTAAGCTTGATATCATATCTCCTCAGGTTGGCAAAGGTTTCAGCGAGGTCAATCAGCAGGTCGGAACCTTTACGCGACTTAACCACGATTCATCCATATATGCTTCCACATTCCGACTGATTTGAGTGAGCAGGCACTTCTAAATCATGCGCATGAATGTGGCACCAACATTCTTGAGACCAAAGGGCATGGTAACATAGCAAAAGCACCCGAATGGAGTGATAAAAGTTGTTTTTATTTCGTCGGGTCCATATAGTCGGATCTGATGGTACCCAGAATATGCATCTAGAAAGGACAAACACTCACATCCCGCGGTTGAATCGACAATCTGGTCGATGCGTGGGAGAGGAAAGTGATCTTTCCGGCAGGCCCGATTGATATGCTTGAAGTCGATACACATACGAAGTGAATCATCTTTCTTGGGGACCATGACAACATTGGCGAGCCACTCGGAGTGGTATATCTCGCGGTTGAACTCAGCTGCCAGAAGCCGAGCCACCTCTTCACCAATTGCTTTCCTCTTCTCCATGGCGGACCGACGGAGATGCTCTGTAATGGGTTTTGCTTTCGCGTCGACTCGCAAACGGTGCTCAGCCAGTCCCATGGGTACACCTGGCATGTCAGAAGGTTTCCATGCAAAGATGTCCCAGTTCTCACGGAGGAACTGGATGAGTGCTTCTTCCTATTTGCCGTTGAGTGTTGTTGAAATATGAGTCGGAGCAGCATTGGGGTCGGTCGGGTGAATGTGAACTGGCTTCGTTTCACCGGATGACTGAAATGCAGACTCTGAAGTAGGCTTCTTGGCACATAACAAATCACTCGGGTCTGCATTCTTCTGATATTCTTGCATCTCTACTGCTGCCATCTGTTCATCGGTGATCTTTGAGCCTTTCTGGAGGCACTCTTCTGCTCTCTACCGATTACCAGTGACTGTGATCACGCCCTTGGGACCAGGCATCTTCATCTTGAGATACACGTAACATGGTCGAGCCATGAAACGGGCATATGCAGTTCTGCCCAGAATAGCATGATAGGCATCGTGAAAATCCATAACCTCAAATGTCAACTTCTCTTTGCGGTAATTCTTCGAATCACCGAAAACCACGTCAAGAGTGATCTGGCCGAGTGAATCAGCTTTGTTCCCACGGATGACACTGTGGAACCGCATGTTTATCTCACTAAGCTTGGACATCGGAATGCCCATCCCCCGGAGGGTCTCGGCATACATAATATTCAAGCCACTACCACCATCCATCAGGACTTTGGTTAGTCAGGTGCCCACAATGACTGGATCGACCACCAACGCTTGCCTCCCGGGGATGGCAACATGTGCTGGGTAATCGGACTGGTCAAATGTGATAGGAGTCTTTGACCACTTCAAATACGTCGTTGTTGCCAGAGCAATCATGTTTACCTCTTTGTTTATGACTTTCAGTCGACTTTTGCTCTCGACGTCAGCAAAAATCACTAAGGTGGAATTGACATTGTGGAAACCATCATCCTCCTCTTTGTCTTCATCCTTATCAGATTCCTTCTCTTTCTCATTGGGCTGGTTCTCTCGGAACTGCTGGATAAGGAGTCAACACTGTCGAGTGGTATGCTTGGGATAAATCAGGTTGCCCTGTTCATCCTTCTTGGTGTGTATATGACATGACAAATCTAGCAAATCATTTCCCGCTTGATCTCTCACCTTCTTGGGGATCCAGGGCCCCTTAGGCTTCCCCTTGAACTTTCCTTGGGTCACAACTGCATCCTCACCAGGACCCACGAGTTTGAATTTGCGTTTTTGCTTCCGACTAGAATTCCCTCCTCCGGTGTCCTGGGCGAATAGTTTGTTCTTACCACTACGGAGTCGGTCTTCTTCCTCGCCGTTAGCATACCGAGTGGCTATGTCCATCATTCAGGCCAGAGTCATATCTCCTGTCCGGCCGAATTTCAGGTTAAGCTCTCTGTACCGAACACCTTCCTTGAATGCACAAACAGCTTGGTGCTGAGACACATTTTCCACTCTGTGATGCAAAGTGGTCCACCTCTGGATGTAATCCCTCAAAGTTTCATTCGGTTCCTCACACAATGCTGAAACTCAGCCAGCCCTGCGGGCCGTTTGCAAGTGCCCTCGAATGTCCTGACAAACACTCGGGCCAACTCTTCCTAACTGAATATACTGCCAGGAGTCAATTGATTCAACCAAGCTCTGGCCGAACCCTCCAACATCAAGGGAAGATGCTTCATGGCTACATCGTCATTGCCGCCACCAACCTGCACAGCCACTCGGTAATCTTCTAGCCAAGTGTCAGGCTTCGACTCACTGGTGAACTTGCTCACTCCCGTTCCCAACCTAAAGTTGGGAGGAATCTCAGCAGCTCTCAGGGCTCTGCTGAAACACTCAGGTCCGGAGACATGAACTCTGTTGCCAGTCGGGCGATCTCTGTTGAGTCCTTCTCTTTGTGCTCTATTCTTGTCGACCAGACCTTGAACGAGGATTGACCTCGCATCAAACCCTGCCTCTCTTGGGTCGACTGGGACCCTCCGCTCCTCGCTATAAGGGCGCCTGTCATCATATTGTCGGGCTCAACCCTGCCACGGAAGTCACAGACTCAGTGGCGATGGAGCCGCACACAGACCTAAATTCAAGTGACATATGTGCTACCGGAACCATGGACTCGTCTCCGGCTACAGGTTCCGAACTTGTGCGTCCGCATACATCGAGCTTGATCGGTCATCGATCGTCGAATTCAGCTCCGCGAACATCTTCCGGCATTCGCCTTTGGGCGACGTGTTAAACTCGTTAAGAGCACTATCCTTAGTGGGGGGTTCACAGCCGAATTAAATCCGGTTCGAACTGGAGGCTCATGACGGAGAATTTCGCTTCCCACCCACCGCCCACTTCATAGCCACTATCGAAGACTTAACCAACACGCTCGATTACGGCTCCGACGACATCGACGGTTTTGGCGACGATGCCAGAGAAGAAGAGGCCCAAAACCCGCCATTTACCGGACGCTGGACGGCCACTTCCTCATATGACGTATACATGGTGGATGCACGAAAAGAGAATAGCGGCGATGACAAGGAAGATCCGGTTGAGGATAAACCTCCCGAGATACAACCAAAGCGCCGGCGTCAGCAGCACCGCTCTAAGTCACGCCGCAGCAAAGACAGCAACACCGACACAAGAGAGGACAACACTCCGGACGGTGCCCAATACAATGAAGACCCCGTTCAGCCAACTTCCGAACAGGATGAACAGGAAGATGGGCAAGTTAGCCCTGGTAAACAGGCCACGCATGAAGACTCGAAGGATAGTAATTATCTTCTGCTCTCCGAGGACGAGGCAAGCCTCGGCACCGAGGATTTTATCGTTCCTGAGGAACCTCTCGAACAAGAGCGCTTCAAGCGCCAGCTAATAGCCACTTCAAGGAGCCTGAAAAAGAAACAACAGCAGCTGCAAGCTGATCAAGATCTGCTCAACGATAGATGGACTGATGTCCAGGCAGCCGAGGAGCATGGCCTCAAGCAACCACTCAAAAGTTACCCGAAGCGCAAATTGCTACCTCAATTCGATGACGAGGCGTTGGAGCCCAGGCCATCAGTACACAATGCGGCTAACCGACCACCACGTGGTCGGGACAAAGCGGCAACACAAGCCGAACACCAGCCCGCCTTACCTCGCCTTAAAGGCAGGGACAAAATTGCTCAAGGATACACGTATGATCTCCGGCAGGGCCTGAAGAATAAAACAGGACCGGCCAAATCGATCTACGGATCACGGGGGCGTGCCTCGACGCGCGACGATGGCTATCAAGACGAGCATGACAAGCCTAGTCATGTGTGGGCCGAAAACCGCCGACGGACTCTATCAGAGCTAAGACGCGATGCGGCCCGATATAGAGGCGCCGCACACCCTCTTTGCTTCACTAACGAAGTAATGGAGCACGAATTCCTAGAAGGGTTTAAACCCGTGAATATTGAATCATACGATGGAACAACTGGTCCCATGGTGTGGATTGAGGATTTTCTTCTCAATATCCATATGGCCCACGGAGATGACCTCCAGGACATCAAATACCTCCCATTAAAACTCAAAGGGCCATCTCGGTACTGGTTAAGCAGTCTGCCCGAAAACTCTATTGGCAGCTGGGATGATTTGGAAGACGCCTTCCGCGACAACTTCCAAGGTACATATATCCGGCCACCAGACGCCGATGACTTAAGCCACATAGTTCAACAGCCCGGAGAGTCAGCCAGGAAATTCTGGACTAGGTTCCTAACTAAAAAAACCAGATCGTCGACTGTCCGGATGCCGAAGCCCTAGCGGCCTTCAAACACAGCATTTGCGATGAATGGCTCGCCCGCCACCTCGGCCAAGAAAAGCCGAAGTCCATGGCAGCCCGCACGGCACTCATGACCCGCTTTTGTGCGGGTGAAGATAGTTGGCTGGCCCATAGCAAAAACAATGCAAGCAACACCGACACCTATGAAGCCAGAAATAGCAACGACAAGTCCCGACGCAACAGACACAAGCATCGGAACAATAATGACAACACCGATGATACGGTGGTCAATGCCGGATTCAGTGGCTCTAAGTCCGGTCAGCGGAAGAAGCCGTTTAAAAAGAACAATTCGGGCCCATCCAGCTTGGACCGCATACTCAATCGTCCGTGCCAGATCCATGGCACCCCAGACAAACCACCCAATCATACCAACAAAGATTGTTGGGTTTCTAAACAGACCGACAAGTTAAATGCTGAAAGCAAGGAGAAGGGATTGCAAAGCGAGGACGACGACGAGGAGCCCTGGCCACCGAACACAAGGGGATAGAAGAAGTTTCCCCCTCAGGTTAAAACGGTGAACATGATATACGCTACCCACATCCCCAAGAGGGAGCGCAAGCGCGCACTCAGGGACGTCTACGCGATAGAGCCAGTCGCCCCAAAATTTAATCCATGGTCGTCATGCCCGATCACTTTCAATCGTCGGGATCATCCGACCAGTATCCGTCACGGCGGTTCAGCCACACTGGTCCTGGACCCAATAATTGATGGGTTTCACCTGACGCGAGTCCTGATGGACGGTGGCAGCAACCTCAACCTGCTCTATCAGGATATAGTGCGCAAAATGGGCATTAATCCATCACGGATCAAGCCCACAAAGACTACCTTTAAAGGAGTCATACCAGGTGTAGAAGCCCGCTTTACGGGCTCAATCACACTAGAGGTTGTCTTTGGATCTCCGGACAACTTCCGAAGCGAGGAGTTAATGTTCGATATCGTCCCCTTTCGCAGCGGCTATCACGCACTGCTTGGACGAACCGCATTTGCTTGATTCAACGTGGTGCCACACTATGCTTATCTCAAGCTCAAGATGCCCGGACCACGCGGTGTCATAACAGTTAATGGAAACACGGAACGCTCCCTCCGCACCGAGGAGCACACCACTACCTTAGCAGCAAAAGTACAGAGCGGCCTTTTCAAGAAGAACCTTAATTCGGCGGCCGAGCTCCCGGACACTGTCAAGAGAGTCCGGACTATTCTGCAGCAGGACAGCTCGGCTTGTCAAGAGCTCGACTAGCAATTCGGCCTCTGTCCCAGTCCCGACCAAGTGGCGGCAACTATACCGCGCGTACATAACTACACACTCAAAATACCATGGGCATGGATGGAGGCATAACTAGCTTGTGATCCACAATACGGCTCGACCGCCCCCGGACACACATACTTTCATTATTTCCTTTTTCTCCTTTTTTGGTTTCTTTTTCACAGGCCTTCCCTGACGGCTTGACCATCGGTTCTTTTCGAAGGATAAATACACCAAGACGACAAGAAGCATGGATGTACTGGGGAAATTTTAGGTGGTTTCTTTAACGATCCCTTTACCTATTCTGAGGGCCCACACGTAGCTCTCCCTTGGTTAAGGCATATTAAATAGCCTTCTGCTTATTGCACTACTTGTATAAATGCACTTTAACGCACTCATGAAATTATAATGGAAACAGTTTGCGGCCCAAATTTCACGGCTTTAGCTTACTACCCTTTCTTATTTTTCTTTTTTGATAACTTTATCAAATAGCACCCGTACACTTCGGTACGTTTCAATTTACCAGGGGCTTCATAGCGCCCCATAACACGGCAACAAAGTCCGAACACTTTTTACAGTATAGTTCGGCACCCCGAATTTAGCACTATATGCATTGGCTCCGAATCATGTCTTTGGTCAATAGTTGGGTTGCCCGGATCCTGTGCTTGCTACCTTACGTTCTGTTATATCGACTAGGGTAGTAAAGGGAGAACTACTGTAATTGTGCCCTGGTTTACCCGGATGAGCACCTCAGTAGAGAAAGCTAAAAACTGACTGTCATGATGCGGCGAGAGCCGGTCATCTCTTCGGAGGTCTCAAATCATTAGAGATTTTTTCCACATTACGCGAGGGATCGGTACTTACCCGATCAGGTGTTTACAGCATCCTAGTTCGGATACTAGGGGCTGCGCCTATATTTTTATTGTCAAACTCCTATGGCTAAGTGAGGGTGCTAAAGCCGCATAGTCCAATTGCCTGGTTCATCGCCCTAAACACCTCCTCCAAGGACCAAACAATTGGATCAAGAGTGTTTAGATTACATCCCGAACACCCCCGTACTACCTACGTGGGGCAGAAGCCGACGACTGGCCAAATCTCAAATTTCAAACAACACGGCCACACAGGAGGTGAAACTTTTTAAATAAGAAACATTATATTACATAACGATTTTGTTCCATCATACAAGGCAGAGACAGTATGAATGTATTCATTCGAAAATAATGTCTTGCGCACATTGCGTCGCCACAATACGAGACCCCTCCAGGACGTCTTCAAAATACCGCTCGGGCATGCGGTGCTCCTTGCCCTCTGGCGGTCCCCCGGTCGTAAGCTTGATGGCGTCTATCTTCGCCCACCACACCTTGACGTGGGCGAAGGCCATGCGCATGCCCTCGATGCAGACCGACCGCTTGACGACGTCCAGCCGAGGGCAGGCGTTCACCAGCCGCTTCACGAGCCCGAAGTAGCTGCCGAGCATAGCTTCGACAGGCCACAGCCGGATTATCAAATCCTTCATGGCCAGTTTGGCCACCCTATACATCTCGACCAGCTGTTTTAGCTGATCGCTAAATGGCACCGGATGTTCTGGCGCAAGATATTGCGACCAGAACAGCTTCTCCGTTGAGCTCCCTTCTTCGGCTCGGAAGAACTCTACAGCGTTAGACACACTGCGCGACAGATCTGCAAACACCCCTGGAGAACTCCGAATATGGGTTAGTAAGAGATACTTCTTCTTCACATACTTTGTTTGAATACTAAACACCTTACCCGCCGCGATTTTCTTGGCCTCCTGGATCTCCTGGAGGGTGCCCTGGGCTTCAACCCAGGCCTCTTCCGCGCTTTGGCAGGCCTTAGCGAGTTTGGTCTCTCGAGCCGAAATGTTGCGCTCCAAGGATTCACATTTCTGCACTACATCCTGGAGCTCTTGCTGGACCTCATCAAGCCTGGCCTCGTGCTTCTCACGAGCGGTTTTTTCCTTGGCAACTTTCTCCTCGGCCTTGTCCAGGGCCTGTTTAAGGACCTCGACCTCGGTCACCGTTCCTACACATATCATGGCACTACGGTCAATATGCATCATTTATTATTTCTGAATATACAGCAAGTCACTACATACCTTGCTGGTCTTCTTGCTGCTTCCTCGCTTGGCCGAGCTCCTCCTCGGCCCGCTCCAATCTCTACCTCAGTCTGGAGACTTCGGCAGTGTGTGAGGTCGCGGCCAGCAACGACGCCTGCTTATTCATATAAGACATATTTAGTTAGTTTCCTGCAAAAATAAATTGATCCTCTGTCCAGCTCTTCTTTCCGAACACCAGACAATGTCTCAGGGGCTACTGTCTATATTAGGACTTTTTCTTTTGCATCGCTTACCTTAAAGCCTATTAGCAGGCTGCCGCAGGCTTCGGTCAGTCCTCTTTTGATGGACTGTACCCTCTCAATCACCGTACCCATAAGGATACGGTGTTCATCCACAATGGAACCACCTCGTGGCGCTTCCAGCAGATTATCCGGTGCCTCTGGTTGGGCAGAGGTCACCGGCGGAATAGGCACACCCCCTTCTTTCGAAGGAGGTTGCTCGCTGGATTCCGGAGCCGTATAGGTCTCCGTACTTGTATTCGGCTAGGGGCCGAATTGAGCAAGGCCCCCATCCCCAGTCGCCATGGGGGTCTGCTCCCCCATGTGTCTGGCAGGCGAGGTTCTGCCCTCTGGCGTCACCCTTGCAGCCTCCTGAACCTCTCCCTGGCTTGGGAAGGTCCTTTGGGAAAACACCTCATCGTCGCCCTTGGCCATGGGAGAGTGAGCGGCCGGCGGTGACTCCCTGGCCATCGCCTTAGAATCCAACAAACCTCTTGATGAGGATCGCTGGGATCTGTCGTGGGCCGGACTACAATGGCATAATTTAAACACATTAATATCATGAAGCAAGAGAGGCTGGATGCATGGACGTATGCGGGTTCTTAGTACTTACGACACGGCCGGAGGCTTGTTTCGGGGGCGTTGCTCCGGGCTGCTGTCGACGTCCCACGCGGAGTTATCCACAAGGGGACCCTTCCCCCTCT
The DNA here is from genome assembly GCF_003073215.2 of Triticum urartu. Taxonomy (NCBI): domain Eukaryota; kingdom Viridiplantae; phylum Streptophyta; class Magnoliopsida; order Poales; family Poaceae; genus Triticum; species Triticum urartu. The sequence goes on along the minus strand of NC_053026.1, from coordinate 607,693,272 downwards.
TGGGCGCCTCCGCCTCCAGATTTGTCGAGGTTGCCCTCTTCTTCCTCCCCCCATCAAGGGGAGAGGTGCTTTCTTCCTCCTCCTCGTCATCGTCTTCGGCGACGGAGGAGTAAGTCTTGTCTTAGGACGACACGTCCGAAGCTCCCTTGCGGCGGCGGCCACTCCAGACCCCCTGGCCTTCTTGGCCTTCTTCTCCGGTGCCTTATAGGGCGCCGGCACCAGCATGTTTGCCAGGAGCAGGATGACTGGTTCCTCGGGCAGCGGAGCCGAACATTGAATCCGCTCCGCCCTCTTCGTCCATACCTGAAAAAGTAAAGGTTAGATATCATCCTTGAAACAAGAAAGTAGGGGATGCGCCTGGAGACGTGAAAGGCTTACCGCATTGGCTGAATGGGTAATATCGTGCATGCGGTCCGAATCTATGGCTGGCGGCGTCTCGTTGCCCTTAAAGAGCAACTTCCAGGCATCTTCGCGAGTGGTTCTGAAGATCCTCTCCAAGGTTTGGTGCTTCTTCGGATCGAATTCCCATAAAGGGCAGCTTCGGCTTTGGCATGGGAGGATCCTGCAAACCAGCATCACCTGGATTACGTCGACGAGCTTGATGTTTTTATCCACCATGCTTTGAATGCGCGTTTGCAGCGCTATCAGCTCGTCTGATGAAGACCAATTTGGGCCCTTCTCCATCCAGGAGATGAGCCGCATTGGAGCTCTGGACTTGAATTTAGAAGCCGCGGCCCAGGTGGCGTCGCGGGGCTCTGTGATATAGAACCACAGTTTCCGCCATTCTTTGATGGTCTCCACAAAAGTACCCTTGGGCCATGTGACATTAGGCAACTTGCTCACCATGGCGCCTCCGCACTCCGCGTGCTGGCCATCCACCACCTTCAGCTTCACGTTGAAAATCTTGAGCCATAGTCCAAAGTGGGGTTGGATGCGGAGGAAGGCCTCACACACGACAATGAATGCCGAGATGTTGAGGAAAGAATTCGGGGCTAGATCATGGAAGTCTAGCCCGTAATAGAACATAAGCCCGCGGATGAAAGTGTGGAGAGGAAACCCTAACCTGCGGACGAAATGAGGGATGAACACCACCCTCTCATTGGGCTTCGGGGTGGGGACGATTTGCCCCTTGGCTGGAAGCCGGTGGGCGATTTCTTTCGCCAGATACCCGGCCTCCCGAAGCCTGGTGATGTCCTTCTCCCTAATGGAGGAGGCCATCCACTTGCCTTGCCCTCCAGATCCGGACATGGTTGAGTGCTTCCTTGGGGCGGAAAGAATGAGGACTTGGGCGCTGGAGCTCGAGAATGGAAGGGAAGAGGAAGAGAGAAGGCATGGGTGAAGAAAAGGGAATCCTTATCTCCTTATAAAGGCAATGAATATCAAGCGCCTCCCCACTCACCTTAAAACTCGTCTTTTCCCAAGGGCTGTGTAAATGGCATGGTTAGATTACCCATGCCCGTATTGATGAGAATCCCGCAATAAGGGGACACGATCTCTGCTTCAACAAGACGTGCCTATGAAAACCGCGTCTCGAAACATGGAACGGTAGATGGAAAACGATTTGAAATGATGACCAAGCAGACGTGATGTCACATTACAAAGACTTGTCAATGGATTGGACTCATGCAATATTATATTCTCTGCGGTTGTGTGTGGTACTTGTGTTGCAGATCCGGACACGTTCATTTCGTCTGAAGACTTTCCTGGAGTATTCGGAGAGGGGAACCCGCCTTGCAATGCCGAAGACAATATGCGCGCCAGACACCTCGTCATTGAAGCCTGGATCAGGGGCTATGATACGTCTCCAACGTATCTATAATTTTTGATTGCTCCATGCTATATTATCTACTATTTTGGACATTATTGGGCTTTCTTATCCACTTTTATATTTTTTTGGGGCTAACCTATTAACCGGAGACCCAACCCAGAATTGCTGTTTTTTGCCTGTTTTAGGGTTTCGAAGAAAAGGAATATCAAACGGAGTCCAAACGGAATGAAACCTTCAGAAACGTGATTTTCTCATCAGATAAGACCCAGGAGACTTGGACCCTCCGTCAAGAAAGCCACGAGGCGGTCACGAGGGTGGAGGGCGCCCCCCTAGGGCGCGCCCCCTGCCTCGTGGGCCCCTCGAAGCTCCACCGACTTACTTCTTCCTCCTATATATATCCACATACCCCCAAATGATCGGGGACGGAGCCAAAAACCTAATTCCATTGCCGCAACTTTCTGTATCCACGAGATCCCATCTTAGGGCCTGTTCCGGAGCTCCGCCGGAGGGGGCATTGATCACGGAGGGCTTCTACATCATCATCCAAGCCCCTCCGATGAAGTGTGAGTAGTTTACTTCAGACCTACGGGTCCATAGTTAGTAGCTAGATGGCTTCATCTCTGTTTTTGGATCTCAATACAATGTTCTCCCCTCTCTCGTGGAGATCTATTCGATGTAATCTTCTTTTTGCGGTGTGTTTGTTGAGACCTATGAATTGTGGGTTTATGATCAAGTCTATCTATGAATATTATTTGAATCTTCTCTGAATTCTTTTATGTATGATTGGTTATCTTTGCAAGTCTCTTCGAATTATCAGTTTGGTTTGGCCTACTAGCTTGGTTGTTCTTGCCATGGGAGAAGTGCTTAGCTTTGGGTTCGATCTTGCAGTGTCCTTTCCCAGTGACAGAAGGGGCAGCAAGGCACGTATTGTATCATTTCCATCGAGGATAACAAGATGGGTTTTTTATCATATTGCATGAAACTATCCCTCTACATCATGTCATCTTGCTTAAGGCGTCACTCTGTTTTTAACTTAATACTCTAGATGCATGCTGGATAGCGGTCGATGAGTGGAGTAATAGTAGTAGATGCAGGCAGGAGTCGGTCTACTTGTCTTGGACGTGATGCCTATATACATGATCATACCTAGATATTCTCATAACTATGCTCAATTCTGTCAATTGCTCAACAGTAATTTGTTCACCCACCGTAGAATACTTATGCTCTTGAGAGAATCCACTAGTGAAACCTATGGCCCCCGGGTCTTTTTTCTCATCATATAAATCTCCATCACTTTATTATTGCTTTGCTTTTACTTTGCTTTTACCTTTTACTTTGCATCTCTATACCAAAAATACAAAAAATATTATTTATCATCTCTATCAGATCTCACTTTCGTAAGTGACAGTGAAGGGATTGACAACCCCTAAGCGCATTAGTTGCGTTGAGCTATTGTTTTTTTGCAGGTACGAGGTACTCGCGCGTAGCCTCCTACTGGATTGATACCTTGGTTCTCAAAAACTGAGGGAAATACTTACGCTACTTTGTTGCATCATCCCTTCCTCTTTGGGGGAATCCAACCAGTGCTCAAGAGGTAGCAAGAAGAATTTCTGGCGCCGTTGCTGGGGAGTCTGCGCAAAAGTCAACATACCAAGTACCCATCACAATCCCTATCTCCCGCATTACATTATTTGCAATTTGCCTCTTGTTTTCCTCTCCCCCACTTCACCCTTGCCATTTTATTTGCCCTCTCTCTCTATCCTCCCTCTCTCTCTCTATTTGCCTCTTTTGCCCGTTTGCTTTTTGTTTGCTCGTGTGTTGGATTGCTTGTTTGTCGCGATGGCTGAAGATAATACTAAATTGTGTGACTTCACCAATACCAACAATAATGATTTCCTTTGCACTCCGATTGCTCCTCTTACCGATGCTGAATCTTGTGAAATTAATACTGCTTTGCTGAATCTTGTCATGAAAGATCCATTCTCCGACCTTCCTAGTGAAGATGCCGCTACCCATCTTAATAGCTTCGTTGATTTGTGTGACATGCAAAAGAAGAAAGATGTCGATAATGATATTGTTAAATTGAAGCTATTTCCTTTTTCGCTTAGAGATCGTGCTAAAGCTTGGTTTCCATCTTTGCCTAAAAATAGTATTGATTCATTGTACAAGTGCAAAGATGCTTTTATCTCTAAGTATTTTCCTCCCGCTAAGATCATCTCTCTTAGAAACGATATTATGAATTTTAAACAACTTGATCAAGAACATGTTGCACAAGCTTGGGAGAGAATGAAATTAATGATACATAATTACCCTACTCATGGTTTGAATTTGTGGATGATTATACAAAAAAATTATGCCGGATTGAATTTTGCTTCTAGAAATCTTTTATATTCGGTCGCGGGAGGCACTTTTATGGAAATCACTTTAGGAGAAGCTACTAAACTCCTAGATAATATTATGGTTAATTATTCTCAATGGCATACTGAAAGATCTACTAAAAAGGTGCATGCAATAGAAGAAATTAATGTTTTGAGTGGAAAGATGGATGAACTTATGAAATTATTTGCTAATAAGAGTGTTTCTTCTGATCCTAATGATGTGCCCTTGTCTACTTTGATTGAGAATAATAATGAATCTATGTATGTGAATTTTGTTGGTAGGAACAATTTTGGTAACAACACGTATAGAGGAGATTTCAATCCTAGGCCTTATCCTAGTAATCCCTCTAATAATTATGGTAATTCCTACAACAATTCTTATGGAAATTATAATAATATGCCCTCTGATTTTGAATCTAATATTAAAGAATTTATTTCTTCGCAAAAGAATCTTAATGCTACGATTGCAGAAAAATTGCTTAAGATTGATGATTTGCCTAGGAACGTTGATAGAATTGCTCTTGATGTTGATTCTTTGAAACTTAGATCTATTCCACCTAAGCATGATATAAATGAGTCTCTCAAAGCCATGAGAATTTCCATTGACGAGTGCAAAGAAAGAACCGCTAGGACGCGTGCTATGAAAGATGCCTTTATAAAAGCATGTTCTCCTAGTTCCTATGAAAATAATGATGAAGATCTAAAAGTTATTGATGTGTCCCCTATTAAATCTTTGTTTTGCAATATGAATCTTGATAATGATGGGACTGAATATGATCCACCTTTACCTAGAAGGCGTTCTAAGAATTCGGAATTTGTTGATCTTGATGCTAAATTTGATAAAAGTGGGATTGAAGAAATTAAAACCCTAGATGTTGTTAAACCCACTATTATGGATTTCAAGGAATTTAACTATGAAAATTTCTCTTTGATTGATTGTATTTCCTTGTTGCAATCCATGCTAAAATCTCCTCACTCTTAATTATAGTCAAAATAAAGCGTTTACTAAACATATCGTTGATGCCTTGATGCAATCTTATGAAGAAAAACTTGAATTCGAAGTTTCTATCCCTAGGAAACTTTATGATGAGTGGAACCTACTATTAAAATTAAAATTAAAGATTATTAGTTTTATGCTTTATGTGATTTGGGTGCTAGTGTCTCTACTATTCCCGAAACTTTGTGTGATTTGCTAGATTTCCGTGATTTTGATGATTGCTCTCTAAACTTGCATCTTGCGGATTCCACTATTATGAAAGCTATGGGGAGAATTAATGATGTTCTTATTGTTGCTAATAGGAATTATGTGCCCATAGATTTTATCGTTCTTGATATAGATTGCAATCCTTCTTGCCCTATTATTCTTGGTAGACCTTTCCATAGAACGGTTGGTGCAATTATTGATATGAAGGAAGGGAATATTAGATTTCAATTTCCATTAAAAAAGGGCATGGAACACTTCCCTAGAAAGAAAATAAAATTACCATATGAATCTATCATGAGAGCCACTTATGGATTGCCTACCAAAGATGGCAATACCTAGATCTATTCTTGCTTGCTATGCCTACCTAGGGGCGTTAAACGATAGCGCTTGTTGGGAGGCAACCCAATTTTATTTTTATTACTTGACTTTTGCTCCTGTTTAGTAATAAATAAATTATCTAGCCTCTGTTTTGGTTGTGTTGTTTGTGTTTAATTAGTGTTTGTGCCAAGTAGAACCGTTGGGAAGAATTGGGGAAAGTCTTGTTGAACTTGCTGTAAAAAACAGAAACTTTAGCGCTCACGAGAACTGCTGTAATTTTTATTTGGAGAGTGATATTTAGTTAATTATTTTTTCAGATGATTAATAGATAAATTCCTCACGTCCATCAATTTATTTTAGAATTTTTGGGGTTCCAGATATTGCGCTAGCTACAGATTACTATAGACTGTTCTGTTTTTGACAGATTCTGTTTTTCGTGTGTTGTTTGCTTATTTTGATGAATCTATGGCTATTAAAATAGTTTATAATCCATAGAGAAGTTGGAATACAGTAGGTTTAACACCCATATAAATAATGAATGAGTTCATTACAGTACCTTGAAGTGGTATTTTGTTTTCTTTCACTAACGGAGCTCACGAGATTTTCTACTTTAAGTTTTGTGTTGTGAAGTTTTCAAGTTTTGGGTAAAGATTTGATGGATTATGGAACAAGAAGTTGCAAGAGCCTAAGCTTGGGTATGCCCATGGAACCCCCAAGATAATCTAAGGACACCTAAAAGCCAAAGCTTGGGGATGCCCCGGAAGGCATCCCCAAGGAATCCCCTCTTTCATCTACTTCTATCGGTAACTTTACTTGGAGCTATATTTTTATTCACCACATGATATGTGTTTTGCTTGGAGCGTCTTTTATGATTTGAGTCTTTGCTTGTTAGTCTACCACAATCATCCTTGCTGTACACACCTTATGAGAGAGCCATACATGATTTGGAATTTGATAGAATACTCTATGTGCTTCAATTATATCTTTTGAGTTTTATAGTTTTGCTCTAGTGCTTCACTTATATCTTTTAGAGCACGGTGGTGGATTTGTTTTATAGAAACTATTTATCTGTCATGCTTCACTTAGATTATTTTGAGAGTCTTAATATCATGTTAATTTGCTTAAAATTCTAATATGCTTGGTATGCAAGATTAATAATAAAACTTTCGTATGAGTATGTTGAATACTAAGAAAAGTTTGATGCTTGATGATTGTTTTGAGATATGGAGGTAATAATATCAAAGTCATGCTAGTTGAGTAGTTGTTAAATTGAGAAATACTTGTGTTAAATTTTGCAAGTCCCGTAGCATGCATGTATGGTAAACGTTATGCAACAAATTTGAAACATGAGGTGTTATTTGATTGTCTTCCTTATGAGTGGCGGTCGGGGACGAGCGATGGTCTTTTCCTACCAATCTATCCCCCTAGGAGCATGCGCGTAGTGCCGAGGTTTTTGATGAATTGTAGATTTTTGCAATAAGTATGTGAGTTCTTTATGACTAATGTTGAGTCCATGGATTATACGCACTCTCACCCTTCCATCCTTGCTAGCCTCTTCGGTACCGTGCATTGCCCTTTCTCACATTGAGAGTTGGCGCAAACTTCACCGGTGCATCCAAACCCCGTGATATGATACGCTCTTTCACACATAAACCTCCTTATATCTTCCTCAAAAAAACCACCATACCTACCTATTATGGCATTTCCATAGCCATTCTGAGATATATTTCCATACAACTTTCCATCATTCCGTTCATCATGACACATTCATCATTGTCATATTGCTTAGCATGATCATGTAGTTGACATAGTATTTGTGGCAAAGCCACCGTTCATAATTCTTTCATACATGTCACTCTTGGTTCATTGCATATCCCCGTACACCGCCGGAGGCATTCATATAGAGTCATCTTTGTTCTAGTATCGAGTTGTAATCATTGAGTTGTAAATAAATAGAAGTGTGATGATCATCATTATTAGAGCACTGTCCCAAGTGAGGAGTAAAAAAAGAGAAAGGCCATAAGAAAAGAGAAGGCCCAAAAAAAGAGAAAGGCCATAAAACAAGAAAAGGCCCCAAAAAAATGAGAGAAAAAGAGAGAAGGTACAATGTTACTATCCTTTTACCACACTTGTGCTTCAAAGTAACACCATGATCTTCATAGTAGAGAGTCTCTCATGTTATCACTTTCATATACTAGTGGGAATTTTTCATTATAGAACTTGGCTTGTATATTCCAACAATGGGCCTCCTCAAGGGCCCTAGGTCTTCGTGAGCAAGCAAGTTGGATGCACACCCACTAGTTTCTTTTGTTGAGCTTTCATACATTTATAGCTCTAGTGCATCCGTTGCATGGCAATCCGTACTCCTTACATTAACATCAATCGGTGGGCATCTCCATAGCCCATTGATTAGCCTCGTTGATGTGAGACTTTCTCCTTTTCGTCTTCTCCACACAACCCCCCTCATATATTTTATTCCACCCATAGTGCTATGTCCATGGCTCGCGCTTATATATTGCGTGAAAGTTTATAGGTCTGAGATTACTAAAGTATGAAACAATTGCTTGGCTTGTCATCGGGGTTGTGCATGATGAGAGCATTCTTGTGTGACGAAAATGAAACATGACTAAACTATATGATTTTGTAGGGATGAACTTTCTTTGGCCATGTTATTTTGAGAAGACATAATTGCTTAGTTAGTTTGCTTGAAGTATTATCATTTTTATGTCAATATGCACTTTTGTCTTGAATCTTTCGGATCAGAATATTCATACCACAATTAAGAAGATTTACATTGAAATTATGCCAAGTAGCACTCCGCATCAAAAATTCTGTTTTTATCATTTACCTACTCGAGGACGAGCAGGAATTAAGCTTGGGGATGCTTGATACGTCTCCAACGTATCTATAATTTTTGATTGCTCCATGCTATATTATCTACTGTTTGGACATTATTGGGATTTATTATCCACTTTTATATTATTTTTGGGACTAACCTATTAACCGGAGGCCTAGCCCAGAATTCCTGTTTTTGCCTGTTTTAGGGTTTTGAAGAAAAGAAATATCAAACGGAGTCCAAACGGAATGAAACCTTTGGAAACGTGATTTTCTCATCAGATAAGACCCAGGAGACTTGGACCCTCCGTCAAGAAAGCCACAAGGCGGTCGCGAGGGTGGAGGGCGCGCCCCTACCTCGTGGGCCCCTCGAAGCTCCACCGACGTACTTCTTCCTCCTATATATATCCACGTACCCCCAAACGATCGGGGACGGAGCCAAAAACCTAATTCCACCGCCGCAACTCTCTGTATCCATGAGATCCCATCTTAGGGCCTGTTCCGGAGCTCCGCCGGAGGGGGCATCGATCATGGAGGGCTTCTACATCATCATCCAAGCCCCTCCGATGAAGTGTGAGTAGTTTACTTCAGACCTACGGGTCCATAGTTAGTAGCTAGATGGCTTCTTCTCTCCTTTTGGATCTCAATACAATGTTCTCCCCCTGTCTCGTGGAGATCTATTCGATGTAATCTTATTTTTGCGGTGTGTTTGTTGAGACCGATGAATTGTGGGTTTATGATCAAGTCTATCTATGAATAATATTTGAATCTTCTCTGAATTCTTTTATGTATGATTGGTTATCTTTGCAAGTCTCTTCGAATTATCAGTTTGGTTTGGCCTACTAGATTGGTTGTTCTTGCCATGGGAGAAGTGCTTACCTTTGGGTTCGATCTTGCGGTGTCCTTTCCCAGTGACAGAAGGGGCAGCAAGGCACATATTGTATCGTTGCCATCAAGGATAACAAGATGGGGTTTTTATCATATTGCATGAAACTATCCCTCTACATCATGTCATCTTGCTTAAGGCGTTACTCTATTTTTTAACTTAATACTCTAGATGCATGCTGGATAGTGGTCGATGAGTGGAGTAATAGTAGTAGATGTAGGCAGGAGTCGGTCTACTTGTCTCGGACGTGATGCCTATATACATGATCATACCTAGATATTCTCATAACTATGCTCAATTCTGTCAATTGCTCAACAGTAATTTGTTCACCCACCGTAGAATACTTATGCTCTTGAGAGAAGCCATTAGTGAAACCTACGGCCCCCGGGTCTCTTTCTCATCATATCAATCTCCATCACTTTATTATTGCTTTTCTTTTACTTTGCTTTTACCTTTTACTTTGCATCTCTATACCAAAAATACCAAAAATATTATTTATCATCTGTATCAGATCTCACTTTCGTAAGTGACCGTGAAGGGATTGACAACCCCTAAGCGCGTTGGTTGCGTTGAGCTATTATTTTTGTGTAGGTACGATGGACTCGCGCGTAGCCTCCTACTGGATTGATACCTTGGTTCTCAAAAACTGAGGGAAATACTTACGCTACTTTGCTGCATCATCCCTTCCTCTTCGGGGAAATCCAACGCAGTGCTCAAGAGGTAGCAGGCTACTGAGGGAGTCCTGGACTAAGGGGTCCTCGGGCGTCCGACCTATTGGAGATGGGCCGACTGATGGGCTATGAAGATACAAAGACCGAATACTCTACCCATGTCCGGATGGGACTCTCCTTGGCGTGGAAGGCCAGCTTGGAGTCCAAATATGAAGATTTCTTTCTCTGTAACCGACCTTATGTAACCCTAGATCCCTCTAGTGTCTATATAAACCGGAGGGCTAGGTCCGTAGAGGGACCCGGATAATCATAGTAAGACAGGCTAGACTTTTAGGGTTTAGCCATTACGATCTCGTGGTAGATCAACTCTTGTAATACTCATATTCATCAAGATCAATAAAGGAGGAAGTAGGGTATTACCTCCATAGAGAGGGCCCGAACCTGGGTATATATTGTGCCCCCTTGTCTCCTGTTACCGTCGACCTTAGACGCACAGTTCGGGACCCCCTACCCGAGATCTGCCGGTTTTGACACCGACAGGAAGACCGGTCGACTGACCAGGAGTCGGAATATCCTTGCATTAAAACCAAGTCGACTGCCATCCCCTAACAAAGTCAGGAAGGTTCATTGCAGGAAAAGCACTCCTACCTCTCGTCTGAATCCCTAAACCCCCACACATTTGGATCACTCGGGTCTTATCGTCAGTCGGACTGGCCTTCTTCAAGACTGAGAGCGGTAGGTAAAAATGTGCTTGAAAAGACCCCAGTGTGGTCGACAACCCAAGAAGTTTTCGCACAAAGATACATATGCGTCAAGATATGTGATTGTGTTGGGGGAGAAATGGTGAAGTTGGGATCCAAAAAATTTCAAGAAACCTTGGAAAAAAAGGATGGGGAGGCAAGGAGAAACCGCCGTTGACATGAGTGGCGAGGAGTACGCACTCACCCTCTTGCGGTTGCGGCTTGAGTTTGTTTCCCGACAGCCTCCCAGATCCAGGGACAATCAAGCCCCCCGCAGTCAGATCATCCAGATCTTCTTGCCGGATTATGGACTGGATCCAGTCCCCCTGGATCCAACCGGGCGGCAGCCCGGACCTCGATGACGACCCCCGACTCGTCTTCTTGCCCTTCAACTTCGCCATCGCCTTCTTGGCATGCTCCGGGGCCACCATCTTGTCCTTCCCCATCGTCTCGGATTTCTCACGGGCGGAGCGGTGGCGTTGAGAGCGGAGAAGGGCATGGTGGATAAGCATAGGAGGAATAAGGGGAATAAGGAACACTGTGCAAACGCATCGGCCTCAACGCTCTTTATGGGCTCATTTCCGAGTGGCTGATGCGTGGGCTCGAGCGATCCAGTCAAATCCTGCAATAGTCACGTGCCTGATACGTGGCGATAAAGGTGGTATGAGAATCGAGGCGTCTCTGTCCGATCCACTCTGTTTACTGTGGCGCTCTTCGTCCCGCGCGCTTCTCCAAATTTCGAATCCCGTGAGATCTGGAAGCCGCAGAGAAACCAATCGTGCCCAAGATTTTGTACCGTTCCAACACTCGAAGCATATCAGTATAAGTTTACTCGACAAACTTCGAATGGATCAAGGCGACTGAAACAGAGTTGAAGTCTCAACGTGATTCACCGACCTAGGTAGAATGCCTTTGAAGCATAAAAATCTAGTCGGAACCATCTTCAACCCCTCCTCCACTCGGATGTCGATCCATTCGGGGGCTAATGACGATGATATGTACCTAGGGTAGGGTAATAGGCTTGACCTAGACACTCTTCACAAGGACACTGCCCTAGAGACAAAGGTGTTCAAAAGTGCAGCAGCATCTACCGACTGAAATCGCCTCAGAGTGCAACCCACTCGACCAACAATTCCACTCGGATAACCCAACTCCATTCGAACAAGATATAATCATTCGCCCACACCAGAAATCACTCGGAGTACAGAAGATCTAAAGTCACTAAGGATGGCAACGGTTAGGCATTCACTCTGTAGTCTTAATGATCATTTACATGTCTTTATTATTGGTGTTACCAGTAACGTCTCACCTTAATGTACATTGAACCCCTTGTAACGTGGGCTGGCTAGGGTCCTGGCACACTCTATATAAGCCACCCCCCTCCACTTGCACAAGGGTTCACACCGCCCGTAACTTCATGCACAATCCAGTCGACCAAGCCTCAGGGCACCGAGACGTAGGGGTGTTACTTCCTCTGAGAAGGGCCTGAACTCGTAAATCTTGCGTGCACAACCTCATCGTAGCTAGGATCTTGCCTCCTCCTACGTACCCCCTATTCTACTGTCAGAGTTAGAACCACGACATGGACAACCCCCCCCCTCGCATGTAATGACTTCTGCTTTTGCGTGTGTGCTATGAAATGAACTATGTGTTTTCGTTTCACATTCGCTCTCTTTATTTGTATGTTGTCTGGTGTGTGGATGTATTATATGTGATTATTATTGTTTAATATTCCTAGTAACTTTTAGTAACATATCACTAATAATTACAGCGCTCTACTTTTATCTGATAATTATAGCGCTCTACATGAAAGATATTGTACCTACATGGTTTCATTTTTTGTGCTAACTAGTTACTTAAATGGTAACATTTCTGGTCACACCCTGATAACTTCTGCTACCACCATGCTAATAACTTCAACCCTTTTTTCTTTATTCCTGGTAACTTTTACTAACATCTGATTGATAATTATAGTGCTCTACTTTTAACTGATAATTATACCGCTCTACATGAAAGATATTGTACCATGTTTTCTAGCTTACCATTTTATCGTATGGTAAGTTTCACCATGATAACCTTTGTGAATGTTGTGCTGGTATTTTTTTGTTCTAACTCGATACATACATGGTTTCATTTTTTGTGCTAACTAGTTACTTAAATGGTAACATTTTCTGATCACACCCTGATAACTTCTGCTACCACCATGCTGATAACTTCACCTTTTTTCTTTATTGTTGCTGGAAATACACCCCCCCTCTCCTTTCCCTCATACACACACCATTCTAATACATTCATGATGCCCCTTTAACTATCCTGAACCCCTCATTTTCTTCCCTTTTTCTCTCTACAGTAATCATATCATCATTCTGTACTATCTATCACTTTTTTCTTTAGTTGTTTTTCCGCATATTTGACATTCCTTTTTTCGGTTCGCAAACTGACCTGATCGCAAATTTTTGAAGAGCGCCGAGTTCGAGTTTATGATGAGGATGTTGAAGACGACGATTTAATTATGTAGGTTGAAGAATTCAATGTGCCAATGTTAGAGCAAAAGCAAATTACGCTTCTGTAAAAGGTACTGGTAGAAAGATTTTTTGTAACAAACTTTTTCCTACTGCCAACCTTGATAACATCACTATGTTCCTGTTGATAATTTATTTTTCTAAACTCTGATAAGTTCTTTTCTTTTTGTTTCCTCATGATTTTTCTTTTCACCAATCCCAACTCTGATAACTCCCTTCACTTTTCTTCTAGACCACCCCATCAGCCCTGAACGTGCCACTGTTAGAGCAAAAGCAAATTACGCTTCTGTAAAAGGTACTGATAGGAAGATTTTTTGTAACAAACTTTTTCCTACTGCCAACCTTGATAACATCATTATGTCACTGTTGATAATTTACTTTTCTAAACTCTGATAAGTTCTTTTCTTTTTGTTTCCCCATAATTTTTCTTTTCACCAATCCCAACTCTGATAACTCCCTTCACTTTTCTTCTAGACCACCCCATCAGTCCTGAATTTGTTACACCAGTTATTCAACCTTCCAATGGTAATCATTCAGCTAGTGTGACTCCTAAATCATACATTCGGAAAGTTAGGGTAAGCTGCCCATCGCAGTTCCTTCTGCCTCCATATTGTGGCCTCACAGCATCTGCACTCCAAGAGGTTATTTATGCAAAAGTTATCAAGCACACTACTGATTCAGTTGACTCCAGGATAAAACAGTAATGACATTTACTGTTTTCCTTTTCTCTAGTATTTTGTCCCCTCATTGGCAAAACATTGGCTTATATACTATTTTTTATTTGTTTGCTTTCCAGTATTAGGGTTATTGACATCGATGGGTGGTGGGTCACATTGGAGGAGCTTGCTAATAGTGCAATAGAAGGTGGTCATGTTTCGAATACTATTGCATAGCTCCACATCCGAACTCTTTCTTATTCTGTACCCCCAGGGAAGATCATCTTTCCATGGTTGTTCTCAGTATATCTTCTCATATGTGATTGCATGAGCAAGTTCCTAATCAAACATTTCCGTCATGATGTAAACTACATACTTAGTCACCAAAATCAGGTACATTTTTTGATGTAAACTACATACTTTTCTGCTTTTAAATCCTACAAGTTGTTTCTTAATTGGTATAACATGCAATTTTTTTAGGCCGTTAATTTGGTTTTGTCACACATTGTACCACTAAAGAATTTTAGCTGGTACCTAGTTCTGTTACTTTTCTATGGTAACTTTCATGTATTCCTACTGGTAACTTATGTTGTCAGTGTTCTGATACCTTGCCTTTTTAACTGTAAATGCATTGGTAACTTCTTGTGTTAATGTGTTCACATTGTTTTATCAGCTTCTGTTTCCAACACTGCAAAGGGTGGGACCTCTACCAAAGGACAGCCATTGGTATGTCTTGTGCCTTAATCTCAAGGCAAAACGATTTGAAGTTCTTGATTCTCTTTGTCCACAAGATAGCCCTTCGCTCATCACACATGCGACGAAGCTTATGAATGGTATTAAAAAAGCCTAGTTGATTGCGTACAAGGACCCGAGTAAGAAGATTCAAGACTACGACCTTGTGTACATCAATGTGTTCAAATAGGACAATGGGTTAGTTTTTTTGGCTAGTACTCCATCATTTTTTCCAATCTAAATACCCGGTACCTTAGTAGTGTAGCATTTTAAAAGTTCGTTCATATTTTTGCATATCTTATTTTTGCTTTTAACACATTTTTCTTTTTTTCCTTACAACACTGATTGCGGTTTCTTTGCGTTCAAGATCTTGGAGTTCTGGGATGGTAAAAATATCCCGGCAATAACTCAGGAGCAGATCCCGACGCTGAGGAAGATATTGACAAGCATGTGGCTGGACCATCCTCTTATCAAATGCACGCAATGGCGCTATCACCTGTTCAATAAGGAGTAATTGAGGTGAGAAATTTGCACCAATATAAGTTTGAATTTATGTTTAAGAACGATGATAGTTTTATACATTTTTTGGGCTGATTACTATCTTTTTTATACATTTTTGGTGATAACTTATGTTAGTCAGTGCTGATAACATATTTTATCCGGTGTTGATAACTTATGTTGTCATAATGTTTTGCTCACAAATAAAGAACGGTAACTAATCTCATTCTCGGTTCTGAAAATCCCCATTACATGGCATCACGACATCGTTTACACAATAAAAAGGGTAAAATTGATAAGTAAAATTACATAGCAGAGCGATAACTTGCACTTCAATGCCCATCTAACTTTTTTGCACTTCAAGTTGGTAAACTTGTCCCCCTTCCATTCTATTCATTTGCTGCAAACTTGAAGATAACTTTGTTTAGCATTTAGCTAGTAACGTACGGAACGTTTAACAATCTTGTTTTTTAGGTATCACCTGTTTCTCAGTGCGGGATGGGTGAGGTACATTTGCGTTTATCATGTTTTGTCGACCCGCAGACTCTACATTTCCTTTTTTGTTTTGCAATGTCAAATGGGTGCTGAAATCTTTTCTCTCTTGGACGCCCTTTCGTAGTAGACTTTGGTGGGTCTAATATCTCTCTTGTGTTTGATGATTGGGATCCCTCGGCATGTGAGCTCTGGAACTGAAAAATATTGCCAGAAACATGCGTGACAGGAATGCTTCCTTGATGCGCTACGGGGACACCTTCAGTGGCACTAGTCCCTGGTGGTGCAAAAAACATTTTTGCTTCTTTCCCCTCATCTTTTTCATTTCTTGCTTTCTTTATCTGCCTCTTTTTTAGTGCATCCATGTCGTCTCTGAAAGCATTAATGTGTTTCCTTGCCAATGCCATCCCTCCATCAGTAGTGCAAGCATCTTTAGCGTGTTCCTCGAAATCATTCAGAATAGATGTATATATCATGATATTTTTTCCTTCCTCTGTCATACCCTTCTTAACTGTTGGCTGTTGGTAATCAGGCTCAACAAGATCCTCCTCTGGATCCCATGTCCACCTATCTAGGATATACCTCCTCGGTATCTCGTAGACTCCAATCTGTTCCATTACTCGTAGTGTGTGTGCGCACAATAGCCCATCGCGATCAAACTTGCAGCAAGTGCATCAGTATACCCCTTCATCCTTCTTCGCCTGCACATGGTAGTCCCTATCCCCATACTTTGGTAGTATCCCTCGAAGCGACCACATCCTGATGGTTCCATCTTGCAAAGTGTCGCATCCGTAAGCAGTCTTTAGCTTCATCTCTACCTGGAACTTGGAGAACAGATTTCGCGTGTATATCCCTCGCATCTGCAACTCGATTAGGTTCAATGGATACATGTCTGCCTCCTTGTAAATTGTGTCCACTTGCTCTTTCGCCATAGCCACCATTACTTTCTCCTGGATTACAGTGTATTGAGTTGCAAATTCAATCAATGATTTTTTGGGGTTCACGTACTTCTTGAGCACAGCATTGAATCCCTCGCTCCTTGCAGTTGTCTGCAAGAATGGAAAGAAATGCTTCATGTAGTACATCGGGGCCCAACATTTCCTATTTTCCCACAACCAGTGAAAATGTTCGTTGTTTATCTGACCATATTCATCCATCATTGCCCACCATTTGTTTTCAAACTCTTCATCTGTGATACACAAAACATGAGACAATTACAACATCATACACAATCAATGGTAATTAAAGTACAAGTATGCTGGTAACTTTTCTTAGTTATTAGATGGTAACTTCATGGAACAAATTTTCCAGATCTTTTTTATGTTCTTTTTGATATGTGAAAGTTTTATTTTCCTTTTTTTGTTTGTCTTACACCTAGTCTGGTAACTTTTCTAGACCAATAGTTGGTATCAACATATGTAGTTTTTCCGGTACAAAATACCAGACCCGTTTTTTGCTAATATGAAATGTAAATGTTTTTGTTTGTTATTTTTTCATTTGTACCCAGATGGTGTACATGTCCACACATCTTTTCCATTGTAATTTGATGTTGTTCCAATGAAACTGCCACCCTGGTAATATAACCAACAAGATCATGGTAACTTGTGTAGACACACACATGGTAACCTAAACATGGTGACTTGTGCCTCACACAATTTTCATATATATGGCTTCTCAAGTTTGCTGCATGGTAATTAAAATGGGTCAACAGAGTTGGTACGTACCAGTCAAGCTATTGTCGACACAGTCTTTGAATGCTTTGTTTAGTGGTTTATCATCAGCCATAAGCTTTCCAAGTTTCTCCTGTGCCTTCTTCATTATATGCCAGTGGGAATTTCTATGTATTATGTTCAAGACGACCTCGTCGATCGCACTCCTCATTGCAAATTCCTGGTCTATGATGATGTTTTTTGAGGCAACACCACCCATTGCATGGAGGAATGTATTAAACAGCCACACAAAGTTCTCCTTTAGTTCGTTTCGAACGAAGCCACACCCAAACTGGATGGATTGACCATGGTTATTAATCCCAATGAATGGTGCACACGACATCTTGTACATGTTTTTCATGTATGTCATGTCGAACGACAAACAGTCATTATACTTTGCATATGCCCTACGTGATGCTCCATCAATCCAGAACAAGTTCTCAACCCTGTCCTCATCATCAAGCTTGACTCTCCAGTAGAAATATGAATCTTTGGCCCTCGTCTCTTGGAAGTACGCAATTGTGCTCCCAACATTCGTGTGGCGATGCTCTAAGCGGAACTTAGCTCGTTGATTATCAATGTCTTGTGTCATGTAGGGTATGTCTTGAGCGCTTCCGTAGAACCATGACATCAGCTGCATCTGCCTTGCAATCTCAATGTTCCATCCGTGCAGAACCCTCAAGAAGTCTTGCTCCTCCTTCGGAATGTACCGATGTGATGATAAGAATTTTGTTAGGGACGACTTTTTGATCAAGGGGTGATTGTGGTTGTCCTCGAAACAGCAAACAGTCCACCATGCATCATCGTGGGATAGGTACATGTGCGCTTCACATTTAGTCCTAACAACTTTATTTTTTCCCTCTTCTTCACATTGTTGGTTGGGTTTTCCACATCTTGCAGCTCATCCCTGTCCCTGCGTCGTTTGCCATATTTTGTACAAACTAGGAGCACCCTGCTTATAGTTCCATCAACCATCTCTTTCTTGAATTGTTGCCTAATTGCAAAGCCAGTCTTGCGCGCGTAGATGGTGTAGTGGTCACGTGCGTTCTCTAGAGTGTCAAATGTTGTCCCTTGTAAAGGTGGCTTAGGTGTGGAATATGCCTCCATGTTGCTGCCTTCCATATCAGCATCGATCCCAGCAGCTCATGTGCTTGCATTTGTTCCAGCACTAGGTGCATTTGTTCCACCACTGGGCAAGCTGTTGTTTGCGCTGATTGCCCGAGCACCTGCAATTTGGCCTACTAGATTAGTGGAATATAGCATGATAAATAACAGTTTTCCAACATGGTAGTTTTCTGAAGATTCAGTGCATGTATTTTTTTCTACCTAAACAACCCTGGTAATTTTCCTATTTTGAGCTTGGTAATATATGTGCACCAATGTTGGTAATTTTCAAACCCACTTCAATAGTACAGTATTCTTTCTACCTAAACAACCCTAGTAATTTTCCTATTTTGAGCTTGGTAATATATGTGCACCAATGTTGGTAATTTTCAAACCCACTTCAATAGTACAATATTCTTTCTACCTAAACAACCCTGGTAATTTTCCTATTTTGAGCTTGATAATATATGTGCACCAATGTTGTTTTTTACCTGTTTCCATGATGTTTGGGTACGAAGAATTGTTGCTTGGTGTGCGCACTGCATCGTCCTCTTCATGCATTCTCCCTCCTCCTCCATCTTCTGCATTATCTCCTCTGCTAGCATCCATTATCTCCTCCTGCTTCATTGTTTTTACGTTTGCACGTTAGTATACATTTACACATGTTCACTCTTATTTTGAAATTCATTGTTTTGTTTACTCTTTACACAGTTGTTTGAAGGCAAGAATCGCAGGTGTAATTGGCAAGAACATTAAATAGGACAATTACAATATAACACGAGCATCTCCATTAAAAGGCACCACTTTTCTTTATCCAATGGTAGTACTCAACTAAATTGGATGATAACTTTTACTTTGTACAGATTGATAACTTGTTTACTTCATGCAGTATAGCATTTTGTAGACTCAAAATGAACCTTTTTGCAATTCATTTTTCCATTTGTATGAGAGTATGATTTTTGTGATCAATAAAGCTTCCTCTTTCCTTTATCTGTGTTTACTTTTCCATGGTAGACACAAAATCTATGTTTTTTGTAGCATGGGGGTGGGGTATGTTTTGGGTAGTCTGTTATGTTGCATAAAGATGGTAACAAAAAGTATGAGGGGTTGGTAATTTTGCACGTAATTGGTTGGTAAGTCACTGCAATAGGCAGAACTATCAGAGAAATTTGCTTTATTTTGTTTCCATGAAGTGGAAGGATGGTAATTTTTGCACAGATTGGGAGGGTGTGGGGTAAGTCTTTGTATCAAGCAAAAATTTTTGGAGATGTTGGATGAGTCTTGATTCTTACCAGGGGTGGGTGATGTTGCTTGGTGATTTTTTCTCCGTATCCCTGGTAGTTTCCGCCATTTCCATGATGATTCGCTCTGGCTTGATCCAGATCTGCAGGAGGGGTAGGTTTTTGGTGTTGATTTGAGCAGGGGGGGGGGGGGGGGGGGGGGGGGGGGGGGGGGGGGGGGGGGTGGGGGGGGGGGAGGGTGAGAGAGGGTATACTTGCATGGGAGGTAACGGGGGTGGGGAAAAAGTTGAGATGTGGAAAGTGCGTCATGGGGGAATGGCTTGTTTCTGTTGGGCCCTGTATGGCGATCGACCTGGTAAGTGGGCAGGTGATCGACAGGATCGTTTGGCACATTTCCTATTAGGCACACTGTTGCCAAATATCACTATTGTAAATAATCAAAAACTGCAGTCAGTACAGGGTAAGGAAGCAGAATTTTAATTTGTTGGTGTCAGAATGCACTATTTATAAGCAAGACTAATTGTAATCTAATATCTATATCTATATCTATCTATCTATACCTACTGTTAAAGGGAATAGGTATTCTTGGTCTGGTTTAATCCTTTTTGTTTGGTTTAAACACGCTAAGCGATTTGGGCCAAGTACTTGTGTGTTGATGGACATTTTATGGGCTTCCATACAGACCGCGGAAAATAATTGGATCAAAATAAATCAACATTGTGGGAATTGAACACATGATCTCCTATCCATCTCTTCAATGTAACAATCAACGACCTATGCACCTTTTACATCTACTAATCCCAACTCGCTCTGAATATACGAGTGGCAGTCATTATATTTAGGGCGAGCTAATTAAGCGAATGAGCTAATAAAGGAATGATTGCGGGCTTAAATAGAATATTTAAATGGATGTGGCTAATTAACGAAAGGATTATGGGTAAACCGGTGCAATAACTGAAAGAAAGATCGTGGTCTTAATAAATTCTACATGAAGGATTTGAGGTAAAAAGGTAGGATAATTAAAAGGAAGGATATGTAGGCTTCAATGTGTTGGGGCTACTAAATTAGAAAAGGAAGGATTTAATTCCCGACTAAAATGGGTGAGGACGTCATGGTAATTAAGAAAAGGATTATACTTCAATGTCATTAAAAATGATTATACTTAAATGAAATCAGTGGGAGATTATACCCGGCAAAGAAAATATGAACGCGGCTAAATTGCAACATATTTTTTATGTTTATTTTGTAGAAGGATGCTGCATTGCAGCATGTTCTTCATAGTGAATCTGGTGATGTGGGGCATTATACTTGCACAAAACATCATTTTTTCCTGTTGCAACGCACGGGCATATGTGCTAGTTTTGCTTAACTTAGGAGCTGCATAGAAAAAGGTGGAATGTTTTTCTTTTCAAAACACAAAAAAAGACTTGTGTGTCGTTATACTAAATGTAGAAAGGGTATATACAAGAGGTTTACACATACGGATCACAACCCACTGAGGCCGCCCACACAAAACTACGAGATGTCTCCCCAAATCTTGCCTTTCTTATTGGGCTTCGGTAGAAGAAAGTGTTGGAAATATGCCCTAGAGGCAATAATAAAATGGTTATTATTATATTTCCTTGTTCATGATAATTGTCTATTGTTCATGCTATAATTGTGTTATTCGGAAATCATAATACATGTGTGAATACATAGACCACAACATGTCCCTAGTGAGCCTCTAGTTGACTAGCTCGTTGATCAATAGATGGTTACGGTTTCCAGACCATGGACATTGGATGTCATTGATAACGGGGTCGCATCATTAGGAGAATGATGTGATGGACAAGACCCAATCCCAAGCATAGCACAAGATCGTTTAGTTCGTCTGCTAAAGCTTTTCTAATGTCAAGTATCATTTCCTTAGACCATGAGATTGTGAAACTCCCGGATACCGTAGGGATGCTTTGGGTGTGCCAAACGTCACAACGTAACTGGGTGGCTATAAAGGTGCACTACGGGTATCTCTGAAAGTGTCTGTTGGGTTGGTACGAATCGAGACTGGGATTTGTCGCACCGTGTGACGGAGAGGTATCTCTAGGCCCACTCGGTAGGACATCATCATAATGAGCTCAATGGGATCAAGGAGTTGATCACGGGATGATGTGTTACGGATCGAGTAAAAGAGACTTGCCGGTAACGATATTGAACAAGGTATAGGAATACTGACGATCGAATCTCGGGCAAGTATCATACTGGTAGACAAAGGGAGATATATACGGGATTGATTGAATCCTCAACATCGTGGTTCATCCGATAAGATCATCGTGGAACATGTAAGAGCCAACATGGGTATCCAGATCCCGCTATTGGTTATTGACCAGAGAGATGTCTCGGTCATGTCTGCATGCCTCCCGAACCCGTAGGGTCTACACACTTAAGGTTCGATGACGCTAGGGTTATAGGGAAAGTTTGTATGTGGTTAACGAATGTTGTTCGGAGTCCTGGATGAGATCCCGGACGTCACGAGGAGTTCCGGAATGGTCCGGAGGTAAAGAATAATATATAGGAAGTGAGGTTTTGACCATCGGAAGTGTTTCGGGCGTCACCGGTAATGTACCGGGACCACCGGAGGGTTCCGGGGGTCCACCGGGAGGGGCCACCAGCCCCGAAGGCTTGCATGGGCCAACAGTGGAAAGGGACCAGCCCTTGAGTGGGCTGGTGCGCCTCCCACCAGGGCCCAAGGCGCGGCTAGGAGGGGAAAAGGGGAAACCCTAGGCGCATATGGGCCTAAGGCCCACCCTAGGGCGCGCGCCCCCCTCTCTCCGCCTCTTGGCCGCCCCCCTCCATCCCATCTAGGGCTGCCCCCCTAGGGGTGGGAACCCTAGAGGGGGCGCACCCTCATCCCCTCCTCCTATAAATAGTCGGGGTTTTGGGGCTGCCAAAAACACGAGTCTCTCTCTCTCTCTCGGCGCAGCCCTACCTCTCCACATCCTCGTTCTCCGTGGTGCTTGGCGAAGCCCTACTAGAAACCACGCAGCTCCACCACCACCACGCCGTTGTGCTACTTCTGGAGTTGTCTTCCACAACCTCTCGCTCCTCCTTGCTGGATCAAGGCGCGGGAGACGTCACCGGGCTGCATGTGTGTTGAACGCGGAGGCGCCGTTGTTCGGCACTTAGATCGGAATCGACCGCGATCTGAATCGCTGTGTGCACGACTCCTCCAATTGCGTTCTTGCAACGCTTCCGCATCGCGATCTTCATGGCTATGAAGATGCAGTCCCCTCTCTCTCGTTGCTAGTCTCTCCATAGATTGATCTTGGTGATGCGTAGAAATTTTTTAATTTCTACAACGATCCCCAACATTGGCATCATGAGCTAGGTCTATGCGTAGTTTCTATGCACGAGTAGAACACAAGATGTTGTGGGCGTCGATTTTGTCAATTTACTTGCCGTTACTAGTCTTATCTTGATTCGGCGGCATCATGGGATGAAGCGGCCCGGACCGACCTTACACATGCGCTTACGTGAGACTAGTTCCACCGACTGACATGCACTAGTTGCATAAGGTGGCTAGCGGGTGTCTATCTCTCCCACTTTAGTCGGATCGGATTCGATGAAAAGGGTCCTTATGAAGGGTAAATAGAAATTGGCATATCACGTTGTGGTTTTGGTGTAGGTAAGAAATGTTCTTGCTAGAAACCTATAGCGGCCACATAAAAACTTGCAACAACAATTAGAGGACGTCTAACTTGTTCCTGCAGCATATGCCGTGTGATGTGATATGGCCAAAAGGATGTGATGAATGATATATGTGATGTATGAGATTGATCATGTTCTTGTAATAGGAATCACGACTTGCATGTCGATGAGTATGACAACCGGCATGAGCCATAGGAGTTGTCTTAATTTATTATATGACCTGCGTGCCAATGAAAACGCCATGCAATTACTTTACTTTATTTCTAACTGTTAGCCATAGTAGTAGAAGTAATAGTTGGCGAGGCAACTTCATGAAGACACGATGATCGAGATCATGATGATGGAGATCATGGTGTCATGCCGGTGACGATGATGATCATGGCGCCCCGAAGATGGAGATCAAAAGGAGCAAAATGATATTGACCATATCATGTCACTATTTGATTGCATGTGATGTTTATCATGTTTTTTACATCTTATTTGCTTAGAACGACGACAGCTTAAATAAGATGATCCCTCGCTATAATTTCAAGAAAGTGTTCCCCCTAACTGTGCACCGTTGTGAAGGTTCGTTGTTTCGAAGCACCACGTGATGATCGGGTGTGATAGATTCTAACATTCGCATACAACGGGTGTAAGCCAGGTTTACACACGCAATACACTTAGGTTGACTTGACAAGCCTAGCATGTACAGACATGGCCTCGGAACACGGAAGACTGAAAGGTCGAGCATGAGTCGTATAGAAGATACGATCAACATGAAGATGTTCACCGATGATGACTAGTCCGTCTCACGTGATGATCGGACACGGCCTAGTTGACTCGGATCATGTATCACTTAGATGACTAGAGGGATGTCTATCTGAGTGGGAGTTCATTGAATAATTTAATTAGATAAATTTAATTATCATGAACTTAGTCTAAAATCTTTACACTATGTCTTGAAGATCAAATGGCTCACGCTAATGTTGCCCTCAACTTCAACGCGTTCCTAGAGAAAACCAAGCTGAAAGACGATGGCAGCAACTACATGGACTGGGTCCGTAACCTGAGGCTTATCCTCATAGATGCCAAGAAAGCATATGTCCTTGAAGCACCGCTAGGTGACGCACCTGTTTTCCCAGCAACTCAAGACATTATGAATGCCTGGCAGTCGTGTAGTGATGATTACTCCCTAGTTCAGTGTGGCATGCTTTACAGCTTAGAACCGGGGCTCCAAAAGTGTTTTGAGCAACACGGAGCATATGAGATGTTCCAAGAGCTGAAAATGGTTTTCCAAGCTCATGCCCGAGTCAAGAGATATGAAGTCTCCGACAAGTTCTACAGTTGTAAGATGCAGGAGAACAGTTCTGTCAGCGAGCGCATACCCAAAATGTCTGGGTTGCACAGCCGCTTGTCTCAGCTGCGAGTCAATCTCCTGGATGACGCGGTCGTTGATAGAATCCTTCAGTCGCTTCCACCAAGCTACAAGAGCTTTGTGATGAACTTCAATATGCAGGGGATGGAAAAGGCCATTCCTGAGGTATACTCAATGCTGAAATCAGCGGAGGTGGAGATCAAAAAGGAACATCAAGTGTTGATGGTGAATAAAACCACTAAGTTCAAGAAAGGCAAGGGTAAAAAGAACTTCAAGAAGGAAGGCAAGGGAGTTGCCGCGCCCGGTAAGCAAGCTGCCGGGAAGAAGCCAAAGAATGGACCCAAGCCTGAGACTGAGTGCTTTTATTTCAAGGGAAACGGTCACTGGAAGCGGAACTGCCCCAAGTATTTAGCGGATAAGAAGGCCGGCAATACCAAAGGTATATGTGATATACATGTTATTGATGTGTACCTAACCAGCGCTCGTAGTAGCTCCTGGGTATTTGATACTGGTGCGGTTGCTCATATTTGTAACTCAAAACAGGAGTTGCGGAATAAGCGGAGACTGGCGAAGGATGAGGTGACGATGCGCGTCGGGAATGGTTCCAAGGTCGATGTGATCGCCGCCGGCACGCTACCTCTACATTTACCTATGTGATTAGTTTTAAACCTCAATAATTGTTATTTAGTGCCAGCTCTGAGCATGAACATTGTATCTGGATCTCATTTAATGTGAGATGGCTACTCATTTAAATCTGAGAATAATGGTTGTTCTATTTATATGAGAGATATGTTTTATGGTCATGCCCCGCTGGTCAATGGTTTATTCTTATTGAATCTCGAACGTGATGTTACACATATTCACAGTGTGAATGCCAAGAAGTGTAAGGTTGATAATGATAGTCCCACATACTTGTGGCATTTCCGCCTTCGTCACATTGGTGTCAAACGCATGAAGAAACTCCATGCAGATGGACTTTTGGAGTCTCTTGATTATGAACCATTTGACACATGCGACCATGCCTCATGGACAAAATGACCAAGACTCCATTCTCTGGAACAATGGAGCGAGCAACCAACTTATTGGAAATCATACATACTGATGTGTGCGGTCCAATAAGCGTTGAGGCTCGCGGTGGCTATCGTTATGTTCTCACCCTCACTAATGACTTGAGTAGATATGGGTATGTCTACTTAATGAAACACAAGTCTGAGACCTTTGAAAAGTTCAAGGAATTTCAGAATGAGGTAGAGAATCAACGTGACAGGAAAATAAAGTTCTTACGATCAGATCATGAGGGGTGGGGAATATTTCAGTCACGAATTTGGCACGCACTTAAGGAAATGTGGAATTGTTTCACAGCTCACGCCGCCTGGAACACCTCAGCATAATGGTGTGTCCGAACATCGTAATCGCACTCTATTGGATATGGTGCGATCTATGATGTCTCTTACCGATCCACCGATATCATTTTCTGGTGATGCTTTAGAGACTGCCGCATTCACTTTAAATAGGGCTCCGTCGAAATCCGTTGAGACGACACCGTATGAATTATGGTTTGGAAAGAAACCTAAGCTGTCGTTTATGAAAGTTTGGGGATGCGATGCTTATGTCAAGAAACTTCAACCTGAAAAGCTCGAAGCCAAGTCGGAAAAATGCGTCTTCATAGGCAAGATCTTTGTTGTATACCTTCTACCTTCTACCTTAGATCCGAAGGCAAGATCTTTGTTGCCAAGAATGTATCCTTTCTAGAGGAAGTGTTTCTCTCGAAAGAAGTAAGTGGGAGGAGTAGAACTTGATGAGGTATTGCCTCTTGAACCGGAAAGTAGCGCAGCTCAAGAAAATGTTTCTGTGGTGCCTGCACCGATTAGAGAGGGAGTTAATGATAATGATCATGAAACTTTGGATCAAGGTACTATTGAACTTCGTAGGTCCACGAGGACACGTTCCGCACCAGAGTGGTACGACAACCCTGTCCTGGAAATCATGTTGTTAGACAACGGTGAACCTTTGAACTATGAAGAAGCGATGGCGGGCCCGGATTCCAACAAATGGTTTGAAGCCATGAAGTCCGAGATAGGATCCATGCATGAAAATGATAACCCACAAGTATAGGGGATCGCAACAGTTTTCGAGGGTAAAGTATTCAACCCAAATTTATTGATTCGACACAAGGGGAGCCAAAGAATACTCTCAAGTATTAGCAGCTGAGTTGTCAATTCAACCACACCTGGAAACTTGATATCTGCAGCAAAGTGTTTAGTAGCAAAGTAATATGATAGTAGTGGTAACGGTAGCAAAAGGTGATGATAGCAAAGGTAATGTTTTTGGTATTTTGTAGTGATGATAGCAATAGCAACGGAAAAGTAAATAAGCGAAGAACAATATATGGAAAGCTCGTAGGCAATGGATCGGTGATGGAGAATTATGCCGTATGCGGTTCATCATGTAACAGTCATAACCTAGGGTGACACAGAACTAACTGTAGTTCATCAATGTAATGTAGGCATGTATTCCGAATATAGTCATACGTGCTTATGGAAAAGAACTTGCATGACATCTTTTGTCCTACCCTCCCGTGGCAGCGGGGTCCTTACGGAAACTAAGGGATATTAAGGCCTCCTTTTAATAGAGTACCGGAACAAAGCATTAACACATAGTGAATACATGAACTCCTCAAACTACGGTCATCACCGGTAAGTATCCCGATTATTGTCACTTCGGGGTTAACGCATCATAACACATAATAGGTGACTATAGACTTGCAAGATAGGATCAAGAACACTCATATATTGATGAAAACATAATAGGTTCAGATCTGAAATCATGGCACTCGGGCCCTAGTGACAAGCATTAAGCATAGCAAAGTCATAGCAACATCAATCTCAGAACATAGTGGATACTAGGGATCAAACCCTAACAAAACTAACTCGATTACATGATAGATCTCATCCAACCCATCACCGTCCA
The DNA here is from genome assembly GCF_003073215.2 of Triticum urartu. Lineage (NCBI taxonomy): Eukaryota > Viridiplantae > Streptophyta > Magnoliopsida > Poales > Poaceae > Triticum > Triticum urartu. The sequence goes on along the minus strand of NC_053026.1, from coordinate 607,665,507 downwards.
GCAAGCCTACGATGGAATTACTCACGCACGGCGGTGAGCATCATGAAATTGGTGATGGAGGATGGTTGATGATGACGATGGCGATGGATTCCCCTCTCCAGAGCCCCGAACGGACTCCAGATCAGCCCTCCCGAGAGGTTTTAGGGCTTGGCGGCGGCTCCATATCGTAAAACGCGATGAATTCTTCTCTCTGATTTTTTTCTCCCCGAAACACAATATATAGAGTTGGAATTGGAGTCGAAGGAGCTCCAGGGGGCCCACGGGGTAGGGGGCCCCTGGCCTTCATCTTTTGTAGGTATTTTTTATATTTTCCAAAAAGTTGCTCCGTGAAGTTTCAGGTTATTCTGAGAACATTTGTTTCTGCACATAAATAACACCATGGTAATTCTGCTGAAAACAGCGTCAGTTCGGGTTAGTTCCACTCAAATCATGCAAGTTAGAGTCCAAAACAAGGGCAAAAGTGTTTGGAAAAGTAGATACGACGGAGACGTATCAGAAAACGAAGTGTGGACTTTGACTGACTTGCCTGATGATCGGCGAGCCATAGAAAATAAATGGATCTTTAAGAAGAAGACATACGTGGATGGTAATGTGACCATCTATAAGGCTCGGCTTGTTGCTAAGGGTTACCGAAAAGTTCAAGGGGTTGACTACGATGAGACCTTCTCACTCGTAGCGAAGCTGAAGTCCATTCGAATCATGTTAGCAATTGCCGCATTCTATGATTATGAGATATGGCAAATGGACGTCAAAACGGCATTCCTTAATGGTTTTCTTAATGAAGAATTGCATATGATGCAGCCGGAAGGTTTTGTCGATCCTAAGAATGCTGACAAGGTGTGCAAGCTCCAACGCCCAATCTATGGGCTGGTGCAAGCATCTCGGAGTTGGAACATTCGCTTTGATGAGATGATCAAAGCGTTTGGGTTTACACAGACTTACGGAGAAGCCTGTGTTTACAAAAAAGTGAGTGGGAGCTCTATGGCATTTCTCATATTATATGTGGATGACATACTATTGATGGGAAATGA
>NC_053026.1:607652409-607663083 GCF_003073215.2 Triticum urartu | reverse complement strand
CAAACCAATCGTTATGCAAAGTACATGAAAGATATTATTACAAATAAAAGAAAGATACCGGAAGCTGAAATTTTCACCATGCTTGCTAATTATACTTTTAAAGGTGGAATACCAAAGAAACTTGGAGATCCAGGAGTACCCACTATACCATGCTCCATTAAAAGAAACTATGTTAAAACTGCTTTATGTGATCTTGGAGCCGGTTTTAGTGTTATGCCTCTCTCTTTATACCGTAGACTTGATTTGAATAAGTTGACACCTACTGAAATATCTTTGCAAATGGCTGATAAATCAACTGCTATACCTGTCGGTATGTGTGAGGATGTGCCTGTTGTAGTTTCAAACATTACTATTTTAACGGACTTTGTTATTCTTGATATTCCCAAGGACGATAGTATGTCTATTATTCTTGGAAGACCCTTTGTGAATACTGCAGGGGTTGTTATTGATTGCACTAAAGGCAATGTCACTTTTCATGTTAATCGTAATGAGCATACGGTACACTTGCCGAGGAAACAACCTCAAGTTCATAGTATCAACTCTATTGAAAAAATTCCATCGATTATATTTGCAGGTTTTCAGTTTCCTCTTCCTACTGTCAAGAATAAATATGATATTCTTATTATTGGGGATGTGCATATCCCCGTTGAGGTAACATAGTGTTATTCGTAATTTCTCCGGTTCCATGTTATTCGGAATGAGTTCGTTAACAAGACTTGATCAACCTTTTTAGTGGATTCCTTTTGATGATCATGAGATGGAGGAAACTAGAAGGCACAACCTTCTGTACCCCACTTTTACTTTATGTTATTTATATTAAATAAAATAAAAATAGCATTTTCTGTCTGTTATCTGATTATCCGTGCATTACAAAAATACCCCAAAAATAATAGTTCTCCAAATGCCCTGAAATTTGAATATGATTTTTTCTAGAATATTTGAGAATATTTGGCACCGAGAACACAGCAGGGGGGTCAACCACCTGCCCACGAGGGTGGAGGGCGCGCCCTACCTCCCTGGGCATGCCCCCCTGCCTCGTGGGCCCACGGTGGCCCTCCTCCACCTATCCTTTCACCCATACACTTCTTATTCCTCCCACAAACACGAATATCCAGCTCAAGCACGAGTTCTAGCTCATTTTGCTGCCATTTTCGATCTCCTTGCTCAAATCACCTCTCACAAAACTGCTTTGGGAGATTGTTCCTTGGTATGTGACTCCTCCATTGGTCCAATTAGTTTTTGTTCTAGTGCTTTATTCATTGCAAAATTTTGCTACTTAGGTGACCCTGTTCTTGAGCTTGCATGTCAAATTTATATGGTCAAAAGTAGGTTTGATGCATGATATAGGCTCTAGGCACTTGTATGAGTAGTTGCTATCAATATTATTGAGTTTGATTTACTTTTATTTTGAAGTTACTAAAAATTTCAGAACTTTTCAGAAAATGATAAAGAGATTTTTGAGGGGCTCATCGAGTCGAAGCTCAAGGGAAAAGCAAAATGAAGAGGCGCAGAAGCCTAAATATAATTTGCCTCGCATCGCGGAGGTTAGGCCGTGTGAATGGCACTCCGATGAATTCTTGAGAGCAACCGGGATTTATGAGGATTTTTATGAATTGGGAAAGAATGCAGGCCTCCCCGACTTCCTCCACGACCAACGCGAACAGTATCTCTTACTCACCAATACTTTTGTGCAAAACTTCTACTATTATCCTAGGGAATCACCTCCTTCAGTAGAGTTTCATTTATATGATGTGGTTAAGAAGATGTCACTTTATGATTTTTGTCAGGTTTATTTGATCCCTTTTGAGGGTAGTCTAGAGGAACTACATAGCAAGGATGTGGAAGGTATTATTGATACTATCACTGTAGGGGAAACTAGGAAGGTTTCCGATGCACGAATCACTAGCATACATTTTCCTATTTTACGCTACTTTGCAATATTTGCTAGTCGTTGCTTAATTGGTCGCGGACCCTGTGGAAACCTTAGTGTCCCTGATATTTTTATTCTGTTCCACGGTTTATATGCTGACAACTCTGTTAGTATGGGCGGTATTATTGCTAAATGGTTAAGTCTTAACCATACCAAAGGACCCATCTTTGGTGGTATTTATGCTTCACACCTTGCTGCACATTATAATATACCTATTAGGCACTATGAAAAATAAGAAAAATTGTTGCCTCGTGTTTATTTAGATTATAAGAGTATGGTAGCACATGACTTTGTTATAAAGAATAGGGAAGGGGAGCTGAAATACAAACTATTCTTTGATAAACATCACCCTGAGACTATCACCTTGCCTACTCCTTCCTTGTTTAATTTATCTTCAGGCAAGTACCTCGTCTCGCCGAAGGACATTCACGCCTACCGGAACCCTACATCAGCCACAGAGCCAGAGGCGGAACCACAAGTTGATCCTCCGCGACAGTCTAATTACCTGTGGGATCCGGAGATGATTGCCAACCAGTGGCAATCGGAGCCTTCTTCATCACAGTATGACCCCAACTATTACTATGGATATCAGCCAGGCCAGCCGTGGCCATAGACCAACTTAGGCCAAAAGCCTAAGCTTGGGGGAGTATGTATTTCCCACCAACATTACATTTATGTTCACACACTCACTGCTAGATGTCGGTGCTCATACTTTTTCATTGTATCATCCATGCTAGTTTATTTCCCTTTTTATGCTTTCTTTTTGTGTGTTTAATTAACCTTAAGAAAAACAAAAAAAATTAGTTGTAGCCATTGACATGAGTTGTCATTTGATTAACGGGATCACATCATTAGGAAGAATGATGTGATTGACTTGACCCATTCTGTCAGCTTAGCACACGATCATTTAGTATTCTGCTATTGCTTTCTTCATGACTTATACATGTTCCCTATGACTATGAGATTATGCAACTCCCGTTTACCGGAGGAACACTTTGTGTGCTACCAAATGTCACAACGTAACTGGGTGATTATAAAGGTGCTCTACAGGTGTCTCTGAAGGTACTTGTTGGGTTGGCGTATTTCGAGATTATGATTTATCACTCCGATTGTCGGAGAGGTATCTCTGGCCCACTCGGTAATGCACATCACTTAAGCCTTGCAAGCATTGCAACTAATGAGTTAGTTGCGGGATGATTTATTACGGAACAAGTAAAGAGACTTGCCGGTAACGAGATTGAACTAGGTATTGAGATACCGACGATCGAAGCTCGGGCAAGTAACATACCGATGACAAAGGGAACAACGTATGTTGTTATGCGGTTTGACCGATAAAGATCTTGTAGAATATGTAGGAGACAATATGAGCATCCAGGTTCCGCTATTGGTTATTGACCGGAGACGTGTCTCGGTCATGTCTACATTGCTCTCGAACCCGTAGGGTCCGCACGCTTAAGGTTTCGATGACAATTATGTTATGAGTTTATACGTTTTGATGTACCGAAGGTTGTTTGGAGTCCCGGATGAGATTACGGACATGACGAGGAGTCTCGAAATGGTCGAGACATAAAGATTGATATATTGGAAGCCTATGTTTGGATATCGGAAGTGTTCCGGGTGAAATCGGGATTTTACCGGAGTACCGGGAGGTTACCGGAACCCCCCCGGGAGCTATATGGGCCTTAGAGGGCCTTAGTGGAAGAAGAGGAGAGGCGGCCAGGGCTGGGCCGCGCGCCCCTCCCCCCTAGTCCGAATAGGACAAGGAGAGAGGGGGCCGGCGCCCCCCTCCTTCTCTCTCCCTCTTTTCCCACCTCGCGAATCCTATTCCAACTAGGATTGGGGGAGAAGTCCTACTCCCGGAGGGAGTAGGACTCCTCCTGGCGCGCCCTTTGATGGCCGGCCGGCCTCTCCCTCTTGAACCTTTATATACGGAGGCAGGGGCACCCCAGAGAGATACAAGTTGATCCACGTGATCATATTCTTAGCCATGTGCGGTGCCCCCTTCCTCGATAATATTGTAGCGGTGCTTAAGCAAAGCCCTGCGACAGTAGTACATCAAGATCGTCACCACGCCGTCGTGCTGACGGAACTCTTCCCCGACACTTTGCTAGATCGGAGTCCGGGGATCGTCATCGAGCTGAACGTGTGCTTGAACTCGGAGGTGCCGTAGTTTCGGTGCTTGATCGGTCGGGCCGTGAAGACGTACGGCTACATCAACCGCGTTGTCATAATGCTTCCGCTATCGGTCTACGAGGGTACGTAGACAACACTCTCCCCTCTCATTGCTATGCCATCACCATGATCTTGCGTGTTGCGTTAGGAAATTTTTGAAATTACTACGTTCCCCAAAGTGGTATCAGAGCCAGGTTTATGTGTTGATGTTATATGCATGAGTTAGAACACAAGTTGAGTTGTGGGCGATATAAGTCATACTGCTTACCAGCATGTCATACTTTGGTTCGGCGGTATTGTTGGATGAAGCGGCCCGGACCGACATTACGCGTACGCTTACGCGAGACCGGTTCTCCCGACATGCTTTGCACATAGGTGGCTTGCGGGTGACAGTTTCTCCAACTTTAGTTGAACCGAGTGTGGCTATGCCCGGTCCTTGCGAAGGTTAAAACAGCACCAACTTGACAAACTATCGTTGTGGTTTTGATGCGTAGGTAAGATTGTTCTTGCTGAAGCCCGTAGCAGCCACGTAAAACTTGCAACACAAGTAGAGGACGTCTAACTTGTTTTGCAGGGCATGTTGTGATGTGATATGGTCAGACATGATTGCTAAATTTTATGGTATGAGATGATCATGTTTTGTAACCAAGTTATCGGCAACTGGCAGGAGCCATTATGGTTGTCGCTTTATTGTATGCAATGCAATCGCGCTGTAATGCTTTACTTTATCACTAAGCGGTAGCGATAGTCGTGGAAGCATAAGATTGCGAGACGACAACGGATGCTACGATGGAGATCAAGGTTGTCGCGCGGTGACGATGGTGATCACGACCGGTGCTTCGGAGATGGGGAGATCACAATCACAGATGATGATGGCCATATTCATATCACTTATTGATTGATGTGATGTTTATCTTTTATGCATCTTATCTTGCTTTGATTGACGGTAGCATTATAAGATGATCTCTCACTAAATTATCAAGAAAAGTGTTCTCCCTGAGTATGCACCGTTGCCAAAGTTCGTCGTGCCCAGACACCACGTGATGATCGGGTGTGATAAGCTCTACGCCATCTACAACGGGTGCAAGCCAGTTTTGCACACGCAGAATACTCAGGTTAAACTTGACGAGCCTAGCATATGCAGATATGGCCTCGGAACACTGAGACCGAAAGGTCGAGCATGAATCATATAGTAGATATGATCAACATAATGATGTTCACCATTGAAAGCTACTCCATTTCATGTGATGATCGGTTATGGTTTAGTTGATTTGGATCACGTTATCACTTAGAGGATTAGAGGGATGTCTATCTAAGTGGGAGTTCTTAAGTAATATGATTAATTGAACTTAAATTTATCATGAACTTAGTACCTGATAGTATCTTGCTTGTCTATGTTGATTAGATAGATGGCCCGTGCTGTTGTTCCGTTGAATTTTAATGCGTTCCTTGAGAAAGCAAAGTTGAAAGATGATGGTAGCAATTACACGGACTGGGTCCGTAACTTGAGGATTATCCTCATTGCTGCTCAGAAGAATTACGTCCTGGAAGCACCACTGAGTGCCAGGCCTGCTGCTGATGCAACTGGCGACGTTAAGAACGTCTGGCAGAGCAAAGCTGATGACTACTCAATAGTTCAGTGTGCCATGCTTTATGTCTTAGAACCGGGACTTTAACGATGTTTTGAACATCATGGAGCATATGAGATGTTCCAGGAGTTGAAGTTAATATTTCAAGCAAATGCCCGGATTAAGAGATATGAAGTCTCCAATAAGTTCTACAGCTGCAAGATGGAGGAGAATAGTTCTCTCAGTGAACATATACTCAGAATGTCTGGGTACCATAATCACTTGACTTAGCTGGGAGTTAATCTTCCAGATGATTGCGTCATTGACAGAATTCTCCAATCACTGCCACCAAGCTACAAGAGCTTCGTGATGAACTATAATATGCAAGGGATGAATAAAGACTATTCCCGAGCTCTTCGCAATGCTGAAAGCTGCGGAGGTAGAAATCAAGAAGGAGCATCAAGTGTTGATGGTCAACAAGACCACTAGTTTCAAGAAAAAAGGGCAAAGGGAAGAAGAAGGGGAACTTCAAGAAGAACAGCAAGCAAGTTGCTGCTCAAGAGAAGAAACCCAAGTCTGGACCTAAGCCTGAAACTGAGTGCTTCTACTGCAAGCAGACTGGTCACTGGAAGCGGAACTGCCCCAAATATTTGGCGGATAAGAAGGATGGCAAGGTGAACAAAGGTATATGTGATATACATGTTATTGATGTGTACCTTACTAAGAGCTCGCAGTAGCACCTGGGTATTTGATACTGGTTCTGTTGCTAATATTTGCAACTCGAACAGGGACTACGATTAAGCGAACACTTGGCTAAGGACGAGGTGACGATGCGCGTGGGAAATGGTTCCAAAGTCGATGTGATCGCGGTCGGCACGCTACCTCTACATCTACCTTCGGGATTAGTATTAGACCTAAATAATTGTTATTTGGTGCCAGCGTTGAGCATGAACATTATATCTGGATCTTGTTTAATGCGAGACGGTTATTCATTTAAATCAGAGAATAATGGTTGTTCTATTTATATGAGTAATATCTTTTATGGTCATGCACCCTTGAAGAGTGGTCTATTTTTGAATCTCGATAGTAGTAACACACATATTCATAATGTTGAGCCAAAAGATGCAGAGTTGATAATGGTAGTGCAACTTATTTGTGGCACTGCCGTTTAGGTCATATCGGTGTAAAGCGCATGAAGAAACTCCATACTGATGGAATTTTGGAACCACTTGATTATGAATCACACGGTACTTGCGAACCGTGCCTCATGGGCAAGATGACTAAAACGCCATTCTCCGGAACTATGCAGCGAGCAACAGATTTGTTGGAAATCATACATACATATGTGTGTGGTCCGATGAATATTGAGGCTCGTGGTGGGTATCGTTATTTTCTCACCTTCATAGATGATTTAAGTAGATATGGGTATATCTACTTAATGAAACATAAGTCTGAAACATTTGAAAAGTTCAAAGAATTTCAGAGTGAAGTTGAAAATCATCGTAACAAGAAAATAAAATTTCTACGATCTGATCGTGGAGGAGAATATTTGAGTTACGAGTTTGGTCTTCATTTGAAACAATGCGGAATTGTTTCGCAACTCACGCCACCCGGAACACCACAGCGTAATGGTGTGTCCGAACGTCGTAATCGTACTTTACTAGATATGGTGCGATCTATGATGTCTCTTACTGATTTACCGCTATCATTTTGGGGTTATGCTTTAGAGACGGTTGCATTCACGTTAAATAGGGCACCATCGAAATCCGTTGAAACAACGCCTTATGAACTGTGGTTTGGCAAGAAACCAAAGTTGTCGTTTCTTAAAGTTTGGGGCTGCGATGCTTATGTGAAAAAGCTTCAACCTGATAAGCTCGAACCCAAATCGGAGAAATGTGTCTTCATAGGATACCCAAAGGAGACTGTTGGGTACACCTTCTATCACAGATCCGAAGGCAAGACATTCGTTGCTAAGAATGGATCCTTTCTAGAGAAGGAGTTTCTCTCAAAAGAAGTGAGTGGGAGGAAAGTAGAACTTGATGAGGTAACTGTACCTGCTCCCTTATTGGAAAGTAGTCATCACAGAAACCTGTTTCGCGACACCTACACCAATTAGGAGTAATGTTTGCGTAGGTTGCTCTCTCTAATTCTCGCTCGCGCTTCGCCTCCTCTTCTCGCTCTCTTTTGCGAATAAGTTAGCTACCATATATGCTAGTCGCTTGCTGCAGCTCCACATATATTTGCCTTACCCTTCCTATAAGCTTAAATAGTCTTGATCGCGAGGGTGCGAGATTGCTGAGTCCCTGTGGCTCACAGATTACTATTACACCAGATGCAGGTCCAGGTGATTCCGCTCCAGGTGACGCATACGAGCTCAACTGGGAGTTCGACGAGGACTCTCAGCGTTACTATGTCTCTTTTCCTGATGATTAGTAGTGGTGCCCAGTTGGGGGTGATTGGGATCGTGTCGCATGTTGGGTTTTCTTCTATTTTGGCGCCGTAGTCGGGCATGAGTGTTTGGATGATGTATGTTATTTATGTACTTTGATTGACGTGGCGAGTGTAAGCCAACTATGTATCTCCCCTTTTATTATCTATATTACATGGGATGTTGTGATGATTGCCTAACTTGCGACATTGCTTTCAATGCGGTTATGCCTCTAAGTCGTGCCTCGACACGTGGGAGCTATAGCCGCATCGAGGGTGTTACAATTTGGTAATCAGAGCCTTCCCCGACCTTAGGAGCCCCATTGCTTGATCGTTTTTAGTAGCCGAGTTGTGTCTAGAAAAATGTTTTGAGCCATTTAGGAATTATATATCGGAGAGTTTAGGAATTCTTTTTACTTCCCAGTCTCCTCGTCGCTCTGGTAAGGCATCCTGACGTAGAGTTTTGACTATTCTCTTCTCAAATTTCTGTAAAAAAAAATTTAGGATCACGCGGGTATCTTGGAATCGTTCCGATGGTTTTATGATGAGAACATTGTCTTGGTGCCTCCTGTCAGGGGTTTAGTGGAAGTGTCCCGGGGAGTTGAGCTCTGAGGTGTTGTCATCATAATTTTATCGTTGCAGTTCTGGAATACCTGAGTTTAGTACGCCGACATCGAAAATCTCTTTTATGCAGTTCGTTGGTGAGATAACCTCGACGCCACCCAGTACTGGGGCGGGAGTTCGGGAGTATCGCCATAACTTGTATAACGATGCTTTTTGAAGGTTGAGGTAGATGGTTTCCGAATGTTTCTTGGTTGTGTGTTGAAGGATGGATACAGCTGGATGTAGGATTTGCTAGTTTGGGTGAGATATTATGCTTCCCCTGTATCCCCAACACCTGATTGCATAACCGGAAAGGTTCGGGAGTTTCATAGGTGGGAATTCTTGTAGCTCTAGTTCTTCTTCCACGAATATTGGTTTGAGATTGGGATTTCTTACCGATTATTCGTTCTTGATCTGTACCTTGTTGATTTATTTCTCTACCTTAATTCTACGTGGCTTCGATTTATGGATATGTGACCATTTCAAGATCGTTCATTTTGTTCAGATGTGAAGACTTTAGGTTGCAATTTTCATTCCGTTGGTTTCAGCTTCATTTATCTGTCTATGTGCTAACGGTGGTCAACCTCTTCAGGATGGCTCCCGCTAAGAGCACCGGTCAGAATCAAAATCAAGATCCGCCAACACCTCCACCTCCTCCGGAGGCATGGCAAGCTGTGATGGTCGCAACCAATGCAAACACACAGTTGATCATGCAAATCCTCCAAGAGCGCAATCAAGGCAGTCAAGGGAATCAAGGCAGCAATCAGAATCACTTTGCTACACTGAACCAGTTCCTTGCTAATGGGCCAAAGACGTTCAGCAATTGTGTTGAGGCATCCGATGCTGACGATTGGCTTGTGGATCTGTGTAAGCATTTTGAGTGCAGCAACGTCAGGCCTGAAGATTTCGTCAAGTTCGCTTCCTTCCAACTCAAAGATCAAGCTGCAGAATGGTTCCAGCAGTACAAGGATTCCAGAGGTGGATGTGTGATCACTTGGGATGATTTCCGTCAAGATTTCCGAGCTCATCACATCCCTCAAATGTGTGGTTGAAAGTAAGCGTCAGGAATTCCGCAACTGGAAGCAAGGCTTTGTCTATCTATGACTACAAACAAGTGGTTCAAGAAGCTCGCCGCTGCCAAGCAGGACGTACCTGATGAGAAGAGCATGATATACCAGTTCAGGGGTGGTCTTCAGAGAAGAAATTCAGCTCGCTCTTGTCCTCTTTGAGCCGTTGAGATACGATGAGTTCTACAACATGGCACTGAAGCAAGAGGCTGCTCAGTTGAGGTGTGATGCTTCCAAGAAGCGAGTCAGAGATGCTACTCCTTCTTCCTCTACTCAAGTGGCCAAGCAGCAGAAGTATTGGCTTCCTTCCTCCTCCGTTCCGTCTAGCCGTATCAGCAGAAGAGCAAAGGTGGCAGTGGTTCTTCCCACCCACCCAACCCTGGCTTTCAGAACAAGTCTTCGTCTCTACCTCCAAGATCGAGTGCTCATAGCACTCGTCCGCTTTCAGAGGTCACGTGCAACAAGTGCCAAGAAAAGGTCACTATGCCAACAAGTGTTTCAACCAGAGGCGTCTTCCTCCTCCTCCTCGTGAGATCGGCAAGTACAGCTGTGGTCAAGCATAACCCAAGCATGCCAAGGTCAACTTGATGAATGCAGCTCAGGCGAGGATTCTTCAGATGTCATCATGGGTAACCTTCCTGTTAATGATATTCCTGCAAAAGTTCTTTTTGACACTGGTGCATCGCATTGCTTCATCTCAAGACCATTTACATCTAGGCATGAGTTGGCTTCACGAGTTTTGCCTAGTCCTTTAGCAGTTGTCTCTCCTGGTAAGTGCATGCAGGCTAACTCCATCGTTCCGGATGTTACTATCACTTTGGGTGACTACAAATTTCTGGCTTCTCCTACGGTTCTTGGTGACTCAGATACCGATCTTATTCTCGGAATGGATTGGCTTTCCAAGCAC
>NC_053026.1:607638704-607651409 GCF_003073215.2 Triticum urartu | reverse complement strand
TTTTAAATCAGTTGATGTTTTTTCAAACATTGAATTTTTTTAATTTCATGAACCTTTTCAAATCCATGAATGTCTTTCAAATCCGTGGAATTTCTAATATCATGTATTTTTTTCTAATTCATGCACTATTTTGAAGTTTGAGAACTTTATCTCTGAATAGCTGCCAACGAAAGAAACAATCAACATGGACGAACAAACGAAAGAAACAGTCCACGTGTGAACTTTGTGATGAATGCTGCCCACTTAGGCGTGTTGTGGGCACTAGATAGACTAATCCGCGCAGAGGGAACCGATTAAGAGCTCTCGGAATTCCGTGTGAAGAAAATAGATTTTTTTAGGCAAGTGTGAAGTGAATAGATATATAACGCTCGTTGTGTCTAAATGTTAACAAAACGCATGAGGGCGCTGCGACAGCGCCGCCCCTTTACAGAAACATTCGTTGTCGTTACCCATGAAACAATGCATTAGGTTTTTCTGAGGTTAAACTGTTTTCCTTTTACTTTCCATTATTCATTTTTTGGTTTTCTTATTCTATTTAGTTCTCTTTCTTCCATTCTGGGTTTTCTTCTTACCTTTTTGTTTTTTCTATTCTTCATTTATTTCTTTTCTTATTTTTGTTTTTTAAGTACCCATGAAGTGCTTTTATTAAATTTACCACAATTTTTTTCTAATATTTCATATACATTTGAAATTTGTATGTGATTTTTAAAATGTTCAGCCACGTTAGAAATGGCCAGGTATCTTTAAAAAAAATTATTATGTTATTTGTTAAATGTAGATGTTTTCCTTTTAATTTTTCACATTTTTTCGAAGGAAATATCCACACACTTTTTTAGAAATATATCTCTGTAATAAAAAGGTTATTACACATATTTTGAAATATTTTATTTTTATTATAAAACAAAGAACAGAATCAAAACCAGATCAAACCAGGAAAAAACGCGTAGAAAATTCACTGCCAACGTCAAAGTGGGTCGGCCCACAAACATATTTTTAAATATACACGTCTGGCTGAAAAGTGTGGCAAGCCATTGGCTTCCCTGACAGTACTGAAACCAAATCGACGACATTTCACGAGCAAGTTGGAAGCGGTCTGCCATGATAGTTGAATATGGCGCCAAAAGACAAATATCTCCATTACATGCATTGATGGTATCCAAGCTATTAGCTTTAACTATAACTTTCCGTTTTGAGGGAATTCCTTGTTTTTGTAGATGTTTATATTTGCCATGAGGACGGGCCGACGGGGTGTGCAGCCAAGTCTTGGGCTAGTCAATGCTTACCGAGATTCGTTTTCAGGGCCATATTTTTCTATGGTGCTTCTACTTGGCGCGGCCCATTCGGCAGTGTATGTAGTATGCATTGCCTTTTTTTTTCTTGCACCTCGGTTACTCACCACTCAGTAGTTCTTTCGCTATTTCTTCATCTTCGAAGTAAGAGAAGTTAATGTTGAGGCATTGATAACCCACAAGTATAGGGGATCGCAACAGCTTTTGAGGGTAGAGTATTCAACCCAAATTTATTGATTCGACACAAGGGGAGCCAAAGAATATTCTCAAATATTAGCAGTTGGGTTGTCAATTCAACCACACCTGGAAAGTTAGTATCTGCAACAAAGTGTTTAGTAGCAAAGTAATATGATAGTGGCGGTAGTGGCAACAAAAGTAAAGACAGCAAAAGTAATGTTTTTGGTATTTTGTAGTGATTGTAACAGTAGCAACGGGAAAGTAAATAAGCGTAAACCAGTATATGAAAAACTCGTAGGCACCGGATCAGTGATGGATAATTATGCCGGATGCGGTTCATCATGTAACAGTCATAATATAGGGTGACACAGAACTAACTCCAATTCATCAATGTAATGTAGGCATGTATTCCGTATATAGTCATACGTGCTTATGGAAAAAAACTTGCATGACATCTTTTGTCCTACCCTCCCGTGGCAGCGGGGTCCTATTGGAAACTAAGGGATATTAAGGCCTCCTTTTAATAGAGAACCGGAACAAAACATTAGTACATAGTGAATACATTAACTCCTCAAACTATGGTCATCACCGGGAGTGGTCCCGATTATTGTCATTTCGGGGTTGCCGGATCATAACAAATAGTAGGTGACTATAGACTTGCAAGATCGGATCAAGAACTCACATATATTCATGAAAACATAATAGGTTCAGATCTGAAATCATGGCACTCGAGCCCTAATGACAATCATTAAGCATAGCAAAGTCATAGCAACATCAATCTCAGAACATAATGGATACTAGGGATCAAACCCTAACAAAACTAACTCGATTACATGATAAATCTCATCCAACCCATCACCATCCAGCAAGCCTACGATGGAATTACTCACGCACAGCGGTGAGCATCATGAAATTGGTGATGGAGGATGGTTGATGATGACGACGGCGACGAGTCCCCCTCTCTGGAGCCCCGAAAGGACTCCAGATCAGCCCTCCCGAGAGGTTTTAGGGCTTGGCGGCGGGTCTGTATCGTAAAACGCGATGATTTCTTCTCCCTAATTTTTTTCTCTCCGAAAGCAAATATATAGAGTTGGAGTTGGCGTCGGAGGGCATCCAGGGGGCTTACGAGGTAGGGGGCGCGCCCTACGGGGGGGGGGGGCGCCCCCACCCTCGTGAGAAGGGTGTGGGCCCCCTGGTCTTCATCTTTGGCGAGGATTTTTTATTGTTTTTTCTAAGATGTTCCGTGGAGTTTCAGGTCATTCCGAGAATATATTTTTTCTGCACATAAAACAACACCATGGCAATTCTGCTGAAAATAGCGTCAGTCCGGGTTAGTTCCATTCAAATCATACAAGTTAGAGTCCAAAACAAGGGCAAAAGTGTTTGGAAAAGTAGATACGACGGAGACGTATCAACTCCCCCAAGTTTAAACCCTTACTTGTCCTCAAGCAATTCAGTTGACAAACTGAAAGAAAAAAAGAAAAACTTTTACAAACTCTGTTTGCTTTTGTTGTTGTAACTATGTCAAGCCAACATTCAAGTTTTCAGCATAGATCATAACTAACAACACTTGCAATAATTCTCAGGTCTCATCATTACTCATATCAATAGCATAATCAACTAGCAAGTCATAATAATAAATCTCGGATGACAACACTGTTGGGGAACGTAGCAGAATTTTAAAATTTTCTACGCATCACCAAGATCAATCTATGGAGTCATCTAGCAACGAGGGGAAGAGGAGTGCATCTACATACCCTTGTAGATCGCGAGCGGAAGCGTTCAAGAGAACGGGGTTGATGGAGTCGTACTCGTCGTGATCCAAATCATCGATGACCAAGCGTCGAATGGACGGCACCTCCGCGTTCAACACACGTACGGTTGGGAAGACGTCTCCTCCTTCTTGATCTAGCAAGGGGAAAGAGAGGTTGATGGAGATCCAGCAGCACGACGGCGTGGTGGTGGAAGCAGCGGTGATCTCGGCAGGGCTTTGCCAAGCTCCAACGAGAGAGAGAGAGGTGTTACGAGGGGAGAGGGAGGCGCCAGGGACTTAGGTGCGGCTGCCCTCCCTCCCCCCACTATATATAGGGCCCCTAGGGGGGGCGCCGGCCCTAGGAGATCCCATCTCCAAAGGGGGGCGGCAGCCAAGGGGGGACTTGCCCCCCAAGTCAGGTGGGGCGCCCCCACCCCTAGGGTCTCCAACCCTAGGTGCAGGGGGAGGCCCATGGGGGGCACACCAGCCCACCAGGGGCTGGTTCCCCTCCCACTTCAGCCCATGGGGCCCTCCGGGATAGGTGGCCCCATCCGGTAGACCCCCGGGACCCTTCCGATGGTCCCGGTACAATACAGATTACCCCGAAACCTTCCCGATGGCCGAAACTGGTCTTCCTATATATAAATCTTCACCTCCGGACCATTCCGGAACTCCTCATGACGTCCGAGATCTCATCCGGGACTCCGAACAACTTTTTGGTTACCGCATACTAATATCTCTATAACCCTAGCGTCACCGAACCTTAAGTGTGTAGACCCTACGGGTTCGGGAGACACACAGACATGACCGAGACGACTCTCCGGTCAATAACCAACAGCGGGATCTGGATACCCATGTTGGCTCCCACATGCTCCTCGATGATCTCATCGGATGAACCACGATGTCGAGGATTCAAGTAATCCCGCATTCAATTCCCTTTGTCAATCGGTCGTTACTTGCCCGAGATTCGATCGTCGGTATCCCAATACCTCATTCAATCTCGTTAACGGCAAGTCACTTTACTCGTACCGTAATGCATGATCCCGTGACCAAACACTTGGTCACATTGAGCTCATTATGATGATGCATTACCGAGTGGGCCCAGAGATACCTCTCCGTCATACGGAGTGACAAATCCCAGTCTCAATCCGTGTCAACCCAACAGATACTTTCGGGGATACCTGTAGTATACCTTTATAGTCACCCAGTTACGTTGTGACGTTTGGTACACCCAAAGCACTCCTACGGCATCCGGGACTTACACGATCTCATGGTCTAAGGAAATGATACTTGACATTGGAAAAGCTCTAGCAAACGAACTACACGATCTTGTGCTATGCTTAGGATTGGGTCTTGTCCATCACATCATTCTCCTAATGATGTGATCCCGTTATCAATGACATACAATGTCCATAGTCAGGAAACCGTGACTATCTATTGATCAACAAGCTAGTCAACTAGAGGCTCACTAGGGACATGTTATGGTCTATGTATTCACACATGTATTATGATTTCCGAATAACACAATTATAGCATGAACAATAGACAATTATCATGAACAAGGAAATATGATAATAATCATTATATTATTGCCTTTAGGGCATATTTCCAACAGTCTCCCACTTGCACTAGAGTCAATAATCTAGTTACATTGTGATGAATCGAACACCCATAGAGTTCTCGTGTTGATCATGTTTTGCTTGCGGAAGAGGTTTAGTCAATGGATCTGCGACATTCAGGTCCGTATGTACTTTGCAAATATCTATGTCTCCATCTTGAACATTTTCACAAATGGAGTTGAAGCGACGCTTGATGTGCCTGGTCTTCTTGTGAAACCTGGGCTCCTTGGCAAGGGCAATAGCTCCAGTGTTGTCATAGAAGAGAGTAATCGGCCCCGACGCATTGGGTATGACTCCTAGGTCAGTGATGAACTCCTTCATCCAGATTGCTTGATGCGCTGCCTCCGAGGCTGCCATGTACTCCGCTTCACATGTAGATCCCGCCACGACGCTTTGCTTGCAATTGCATCAGCTTACTGCCCCACCATTCAAAATATACACGTATCCGGTTTGTGACTTTGAGTCATCCAGATCTGTGTCGAAGCTAGCGTCGACATAACCCTTTACGACGAGCTCCTCGTCACCTCCATATAGAAGAAACATATCCTTAGTCCTTTTCAGGTACTTCAGGATGTTCTTGACCACTGTCCAGTGTTCCATGCCGGGATTACTTTGGTACCTACCTACCAAACTTACGGCAAGGTTTACATTAGGTCCGGTACACAACATGGCATACATGATAGACCCTATGGCTGAGGCATAGGGGACAACACTCATCTTTTCTCTATCTTCTGCCGTGGTCGGACATTGAGCTGATCTCAATTTCACACCTTGCAACACAGGCAAGAACCCCTTCTTGGACTAATCCATATTGAAATTCTTCAATATCTTATCAAGGTACGTGCTTTGTGAAAGACCTATGAGGCGTCTCGATCTATCTCTATAGATCTTGATGCCTAATATGTAAGCAGCTTCTCCAAGGTCCTTCATTGAAAAACACTTATTCAAGTAGGCCTTAATACTGTCCAAAAGTTCTATATCATTTCCCATCAAAAGTATGTCATCCACATATAATATGAGAAATGCTACAGAGCTCCCACTCAATTTCTTGTAAACGCAGGCTTCTCCATAAGTCTACATAAACCCAAATGCTTTGATCATTTCATTAAAGCGAATGTTCCAACTCCGAGATGCTTGCACCAGCCCATAGATGGAGCGCTGGAGCTTGCATACCTTGTTAGCATTCTTAGGATCGACAAAACCTTCTGGCTACATCATACACAATTCTTCCTTAAGAAAGCCGTTAAGGAATGCCGTTTTGACGTCCATTTGCCATATCTCATAATCATAGTATGCGGCAATTGCTAACATGATTCGGACGGACTTCAGGTTCGCTACGGGTGAGAAGGTCTCATCGTAGTCAACCCCTTGAACTTGTCGATAATCCTTAGCGACAAGTCGAGCCTTATAGATGGTAACATTACCATCCGCGTCCGTCTTCTTCTTAAAGATCCATTTATTCTCTATCGCTCGCTGATCATCGGGCAAGTCTGTCAAAGTCCATACTTTGTTTTCATTCATGGATCCTATCTCGGATTGCATGGCTTCAAGCCATTTGTTGCAATCTGGGCCCGCCATTGCTTCTTCATAGCTCGAAGGTTCACCGTTGTCTAACAACATGATTTCCAGGACAGAGTTGCCATACCATTCTGGTGTGGAACGTGTCCTTGTGGACCTTCGAAGTTCAGTAGCAACTTGATCCGAAGTACCTTGATCATCATCATTAACTTCCTCTCTAGTCGGTGCAGGCACCACAGGAACATCTTCCTGAGCTGCGCTACTTTTCGGTTCAAGAGGCAGTACTTCATCGAGTTCTACTTTCCTCCCACTTACTTCTCTCGAGAGAAACTCTTTCTCCAGAAAGGACCCGTTCTTGGCAACAAAGATCTTGCCTTCGGATCTGAGGTTGAAGGTATACCCAATGGTTTCCTTAGGGTATCCTATGAAGACACATTTTTTCGACTTGGGTTCGAGCTTTTCAGGTTGAAGTTTCTTGACATAAGCATCGCATCCCCAAACTTTTAGAAATGACAGCTTAGGTTTCTTCTGAAACCATAATTCATATGGTGTCGTCTCAACGGACTTAGACGGTGCCCTATTTAAAGTGAATGTAGCTGTCTCTAGAGCGTATCCCCAAAATGATAGCGGTAAATCAGTGAGTGACATCATAGATCACACCATATCCAATAGAGTGCGATTACGATGTTCGGACACACCGTTACGCTGAGGTGTTCCAGGCGGCTTGAGTTGTGAAACGATTCCACATTTCCTTAAGTGCATACCAAATTCGTGACTTAAATATTATCCCCCACGATCTAATCGTAAGAATTTTCATTCGGTCACGTTGATTCTCTACCTCATTCTGAAATTCCTTGAACTTTTCAAAGGTCTCAGACTTGTGTTTCATCAAATAGACATACCCATATCTACTTAAGTCATCAGTGAGGGTGAGAACATAACGATAGCCACCGCGAGCCTCAACGCTCATTGGACCACACACATCAGTATGTATAATTTCCAATAAGTTGGTTGCCCGCTCCATTGTTCTGGAGAACGGAGTCTTGGTCATTTTACCCATGAGGCATGGTTCGCACGTGTCAAATGATTCGAAATCAAGAGACTCCAAAAGTCCATCTGTATGGAGATTCTTCATGCGTTTGACGCCGATGTGACCAAGGCGGTAGTGCCACAGATATGTGGGACTATCATTATCAATCTTATATCTTTTGGTATTCACACTATGAATATGTGTAACATCACGTTTGAGATTCATTAAGAATAAACCATTGACCAGTGGGGCATGACCATAAAACATATCTCTCATATAAATAGAACAACCATTATTCTCGGATTTAAATGAGTAGCCATCTCGTATTAAACAAGATCCAGATACAATGTTCATGCTCAAAGCTGGCACTAAATAACAATTATTGAGGTTTAAAACTAATCTCGTAGGTAAATGCAGAGGTAGCGTGCCGACGGCGATCACATCGACCTTGGAACCATTCCCCACGCGCATCGTCACCTCGTCCTTCGCCAGTCTCTGCTTATTCCGCAGCTCCTGTTTTGAGTTACAAATATGAGCAACCGCACCGGTATCAAATACCCAGGAGCTACTACGAGTACTGATAAGGTACACATTAATTACATGTATATCACATATACCTTTAGTGTTGCCGGCCTTCTTGTCCGCTAAGTATTTGGGGCAGTTCCGCTTCCAGTGTCCCTTTCCCTTGCAATAAAAGCACTCAGTCTCAGGTTTGGGTCCATTCTTTGGCTTCTTCCCGGCTGCTTGCTTACCGGGCGCGGCAACTCCCTTGCCGTCCTTCTTGAAGTTCTTCTTACCCTTGCCTTTCTTGAACTTAGTGGTTTTATTCACCATCAACACTTGATGTTCCTTTTTGATTTCCACCTCCGCTGATTTCAGCATTGAAAATACTTCAGGAATAGTTTTCACCATCCCCTGCATATTGTAGTTCATCACAAAGCTCTTTTAGCTAGGTGGGAGCAACTGAAGGATTCTGTCAATGACCGCCTCGTCCGGGAGGTTAACTCCCAGCTGAGTCAAGCGGTTATGCAACCCAGACATTTTGAGTATGTGCTCACTGACAGAACTATTTTCCTCCATCTTACAGCTGAAGAACTTGTCGGAGACTTCATATCTCTCGACCCGGGCATGAGCTTGGAAAACCATTTTCAGCTCTTCAAACATCTCATATGCTCTGTGTTGCTCAAAACGCTTTTGGAGCCCTGGTTCTAAGCTGTAAAGCATGCCGCACTGAACGAGGGAGTAATCATCAGCACGCGACTGCCAAGCGTTCATAACATATTGGTTATCTGGGATGGGTGCGTCACCTAGCGGTGCTTCTAGGACATATGCTTTCTTGGCAGCTATGAGGATGATCCTCAGGTTCCGGACCCAGTCCGTATAGTTGCTGCCATCATCTTTTAGCTTGGTTTTCTCTAGGAACGCGTTGAAGTTGAGGTTGACATGAGCGTTGGTCATTTGATCTACAAGAAATTTTGCAAAGGTTTTTAGACTAAGTTCATGATAATTAAGTTCATCTAATCAAATTATTTAATGAACTCCCACTCAGATAGACATCCCTCTAGTTATCTAAGTGATACATGATCCGAGTTAACTAGGCCGTGTCCGATCATCACGTGAGACGGACTAGTCATCATCGGTGAACATCTTCATGTTGATCGTATCTTCTATATGACTCATGCTCGACCTTTCGGTCTTCCGTGTTCCGAGGCCATGTCTGTACATGCTAGGCTCGTCAAGTCAACCTAAGTGTATTGCGTGTGTAAATCTGGCTTACACCCGTTGTATTCGAACGTTAGAATCTATCACACCCGATCATCACGTGGTGCTTCGAAACAACGAACCTTCGCAACGGTTCACAGTTAGGGGGAACACTTTCTTGAAATTATTGTGAGGGATCATCTTATTTAAGCTACCGTCGTTCTAAGCAAATAAGATGTAAAACATGATACACATCACATGCAATCAAATAGTGACATGATATGGCCAATATCATTTTGCTCCTTTTGATCTCCATCTTCGGGGCGCCACGATCATCGTCGTCACTGGCATGACACCATGATCTCCATCATCGTGTCTTCATGAAGTTGTCTCGTCAACTATTACTTCTACTACTATGGCTAACGGTTAGCGATAAAGTAAAGTAATTACATGATGTTTATGTTGACACGCAGGTCATAAATAAATTAAGACAACTCCTATGGCTCCTGCCGGTTGTCATACTCATCGACATGCAAGTCGTGATTCCTATTACAAGAACATGATCAATCTCATACATCACATATATCATTCATCACATCCTTTTGGCCATATCACATCACACGGCATATGCTGCAAAAACAAGTTAGACGTCCTCTAATTGTTGTTGCAAGTTTTTACGTGGCTGCTATAGGTTTCTAGCAAGAACGTTTCTTACCTACGCCAAAACCACAACGTGATATGCTAATTTCTATTTACCCTTCATAAGGACCCTTTTCATTGAATCCGATCCGACTAAAGTGGGAGAGACGGACACCCGCTAGCCACCTTATGCAACTAGTGCATGTCAGTCGGTGGAACCATTCTCACGTAAGCGTACGTGTAAGGTCGGTCCGGGCTGCTTCATCCCACGATGCTGCCGAATCAAGATAAGACTAGTTACGGCAAGTAAATTGACAATATCCACGCCCACAACTGCTTGTGTTCTACTCGTGCATAGAAACTACGCATAGACCTAGCTCTGATGCCATTGTTGGGGAATGTAGCAGAATTTTAAAATTTTCTATGCATCACCAAGATCAATCTATGGAATCATCTAGCAACGAGGGGAGAGGAGTGCATCTACATACCCTTGTAGATCGCGCGCGTAAGCGTTCAAGCGAACGGGGTTGATGGAGTCGTACTCGTTGTGATCCAAATCACCGATGACCTAGCGCCGAACGGACGACACCTCCGTGTTCAACACACGTACGGTTGGGAAGACGTCTCCTCCTTCTTGATCCAGCAAGGGGAAGGAGAGGTTGATGGATATCCAGCATCACGACGGTGTGGTGGTGGAAGCAGCGGTGATCTCGGCAGGGCTTCGCCAAGCACAGGGAGAGGGAGGAGTGTGACGGGAGGGAGAGGGAGAGGCCAGGGGCTAGGTGCGGCTTCCCTCCCTCCGCCCCCTATATATAGGGTCCCTAGGGGGGCGCCGGCCCTAGGAGATCCCATCTCCAAGGGGGGGTGGCGGCCAAGGGGGGGCTTGCCCCCCAAGTCAGGTGGGGCGCCTCCCACCCCTAGGGTTTCCAACCCTAGGCGCAGGGGGAGGCCCATGGGGGTGCACCAGCCGACTAGGGGCTGGTTCCCCTCCCACTTCAGCCCATGGGGCCCTCTGGGATAGGTGGCCCCACCCGGTGGACCCCCGGGACCCTTCCGGTGGTCCCGGTACAATACCGATTACCCCGAAACTTTCCCGATGGCCGAAACTTGACTTCCTGTATATAAATCTTTACCTCCGGACCATTCCGGAACTCCTCATGACGTCCAGGATCTCATCCGGGACTTCGAACAACTTTCGGGTTACCGCATACTAATATCTCTACAACCCTAGCGTCACCGAACCTTAAGTGTGTAGACCCTACGGGTTCGGGAGACACGCAGACATGACCGAGACGACTCTCCGGTCAATAACCAACAGCGGGATCTGGATACCCATGTTGGCTCCCACATGCTCCTCGATGATCTCATCGGATGAACCACGATGTCGAGGATTCAATCAACCCGTATACAATTCCCTTTGTCAATCGGTACGTTACTTGCCCGAGACTCGATCGTCGGTATCCCAATACCTCGTTCAATCTCGTTAACGGCAAGTCACTTTACTCGTACCGTAATGCATGATCCCGTGATCAACCACTTGGTCACATTGAGCTCATTATGATGATGCATTACCGAGTGGGCCCAGAGATACCTCTCCGTCATACGGAGTGACAAATCCCAGTCTCGATTCGTGCCAACCCAACAGACACTTTCGGAGATACCTGTAGTTTACCTTTATAGTCACCCAGTTACGTTGTGATGTTTGGCACACCCAAAGCACTCCTACGGTATCCGGGAGTTGCACAATCTCATGGTCTAAGGAAATGATACTTGACATTCGAAAAAGCTATAGCAAACGAACTACACGATCTTTGAGCTATGCTTAGGATTGGGTCTTGTCCATCACATCATTCTCCTAATGATGTGATCCCGTTATCAACGACATCCAATGTCCATAGTCAGGAAACCATGACTATCTTTTGATCAACGAGCTAGTCACCTAGAGGCTCACTAGGGACGTGTTGTGGTCTATGTATTCACACATGTATTATGATTTCTAGATAACACAATTATAGCATGAACAATAGACAATTATCATGAACAAAGAAATATAATAATAACCATTTTATTATTGCCTCTAGGGCATATTTCCAACAACTACTTCATTAGAAATTCATAAGATGAAGTGCAATGGATTGATATCCTCGAGATATCAGGGGGTAATACTCGAAGGTAGAACAAAATAGAAGTTGGGAAGGCGTACTGATCTACAAAAGGCAAGTACTTTAACTTGTCCGAGAAATAGAATCAAAGGAGAACAATCATGGTCGGAACCACGGTTGCAAAGGATCAATTCACACATACCAGATGATACTTATCAAGGAAATAGTTACTATTACAAGAAGTTTCCATGATAGGATCTACATCATGTCCATGGGCATGAACACAAAGTTCAACGTCGACTCCCACTTCTCTAATGCAGAACCTTTCATTCACTTCTCGCCTTCGACGAAGTTGTAGGTGTTGAAGTTTTATCTGACATAACAACAGTAGAGTATGACCCGTAGTAGTTTCCGGGTTCACACAGATTAGAAAAGGCATAGGTCCAACCCATCAGGGCCTCTTAGGAACATATACCACAAACTTTGGGAGTAATTTGTACAAGCTCGAAAGTAGAGCAAGGTTGAGAAAGTAGATGATACAATTTACCGAAGGCATTATGTATCCGAGGGAAGGCTCACAAGGTTATTGAATATGAAGGACGCTGTCGGATAAAATCCATTAAAGCGTCTGCCGGTCCATAACAGAGCTGATGTGAGCATCGGTACACAACCAGAGGAAGTAACAATGCAAAGGCATTGGATTATAGAAACAACTGACTAATCCAGAGCTCAAATGCAAAGGAATTATGATTTTCAAATCAAGGGATCAGAAGCAATGTTCTAATTAGGGATGGATAAGTTGAATAGCCTTAGGGGTACAATCAACGACAATTGGATTGGTTGAGAACCAACTCATGCTTAAAATGACGTCTGAGCC
>NC_053026.1:607607709-607637704 GCF_003073215.2 Triticum urartu | reverse complement strand
AGGATGTTCTTGACCACTGTCCAGTGATCCACTCCTGGATTACTTTGGTACCTCCCTGCTAAACTAATAGCAAGGCACACATCAGGTCTGGTACACAGCATTGCATACATGATAGAGCCTATGGCTGAAGCATAGGGAACATTTTTCATTTTCTCTCTATCTTCTGCAGTGGTCGGGCATTGAGTCTGACTCAACTTCACACCTTGTAACACAGGCAAGAATCCTTTCTTTGCTTGATCCATTTTGAACTTCTTCAAAACTTTATCAAGGTATGTGCTTTGTGAAAGTCCAATTAAGTGTTTTGATCTCTATAGATCTTGATGCCCAATATATAAGCAGCTTCACCGAGGTCTTTCATTGAAAAACTCTTATTCAAGTATCCTTTTATGCTATCCAGAAATTCTATATCATTTCCAATCAGCAATATGTCATCCACATATAATATTAGAAATGCTACAGAGCTCCCACTCACTTTCTTGTAAATACAGGCTTCTCCAAAAGTCTGTACAAAGCATATGCTTTGATCACACTATCAAAATGTTTATTCCAACTCTGAGAGGCTTGCACCAGTCCATAAATGGATCACTGGATCTTGCAAACTTTGTTAGCTCCCTTCGGATCGACAAAACCTTTTGGTTGCATCATATACAACTCTTCTTCCAGAAATCCATTCAGGAATGCAGTTTTGACATCCATTTGCCAAATTCCATAATCATAAAATGTGGCAATTGCTAACATGATTCGGACAGACTTAAGCATTGCTACGGGTGAGAAAGTCTCATCATAGCCAACTCCTTGAACTTGTCGAAAACCTTTCACAACAAGTCGAGCTTTGTAGACAGTAACATTACCGTCAGCGTCAGTCTTCTTCTTCAAGATCCATTTATTCTGTATGGCTTGCCGATCATCGGGCAAGTCAACCAAAGTCCATACTTTGTTCTCAAACATGGATCCCATCTTAGATTTCATGGCCTCAAGCCATTTTGCGGAATCTGGGCTCACCATCGCTTCTTCATAGTTCGTAGGTTCATCATGATCTAGTATCATGACTTCCAGAACAGGATTACCGTACCACTCTGGTGCGGGTCTTACTTTGGTTGACCTACGAGGTTCGGTAGTAACTTGATCTGAAGTTTAATGATCAACATCATTAACTTCCTCACTAATTGGTGTAGGTGTCACAGAAACTGGTTTCTGTGATGAACTACTTTCCAATAAGGGAACAGGTATAGTTACCTCATCAAGTTCTACTTTCCTCCCACTCACTTCTTTCGAGAGACACTCCTTCTCTAGAAAGGATCCATTCTTAGCAACAAATGTCTTGCCTTCGAATCTGTGATAGAAGGTGTACCCAACAGTCTCCTTTGGGTATCCTATGAAGACACATTTCTCCGATTTGGGTTCGAGCTTATCAGGTTGAAGCTTTTTCACATAAGCATCGCAACCCCAAACTTTAAGAAACGACAACTTTGGTTTATTGCCAAACCACAGTTCATAAGGTGTCGTGTCAATGGATTTAGATGGTGCCCTATTTAACGTTAATGCAGCCGTCTCTAAAGCATAAACGCAAAATGATAGCGGTAAATCAGTAAGAGACATCATACATCGCACCATATCTAGTAAAGTATGATTATGACGTTCGGACACACCATTACGCTGTGGTGTTCCGGGTGGCGTGAGTTGCGACACTATTCCGCATTGTTTCAAATGTATACCAAACTCGTAACTCAAATATTCTCCTCCACAATCAGATCGTAGAAACTTTATTTTCTTGTTATGATGATTTTCCACTTCGCTCTGAAATTCTTTGAACTTTCCAAATGTTTCAGATTTATGTTTCATTAAGTAGATATACCCATATCTGCTCAAATCATCTGTGAAGGTGAGAAAATAACGATACCCGCTGCGAGGCTCAATACTCATCGGACCACATACATCAGTATGTATGATTTCCAACAAATCCGTTGCTTGCTCCATTGTTCCGGAGAACGGCGTTAGTCATCTTGCCCATGAGGCATGGTTCGCAAGTACCAAGTGATTCCAGAAGTCCATCAGTATGGAGTTTCTTCATGCGCTTTACACCAATATGACCCAAATGGCAATGCCACAAATAAGTTGCACTATCATTATCAACTCTGCATCTTTTGGCTTCAACATTATGAATATGTGTATCACTACTATCGAGATTCATCACAAATAGACCACTCTTCAAGGGTGCATGACCATAAAAGATATTACTCATATAAATAGAACAACCATTATTCTCAGATTTAAATGAATAATCGTCTTGCATCAAATAAGATCCAGATATAATGTTCATGCTTAACGCTGGCACCAAATAACAATTATTCAGGTCTAAAACTAATCCCGAAGGTAGATGTAGAGGTAGCGTGCCGATGGCGATCACATCGACTTTGGAACCATTTCCCACGCGCATCATCACCTCATCCTTAGCTAGTCTTCGCTTAATCTGTAGTCCCTGTTTCGAGCTGCAAATATTAGCAACAGAACCAGTATCAAATACCCAAGTGCTACTGCGAGCTCTAGTAAGGTACAAATCAATAACATGTATATCACATATACCTTTGTTCACCTTGCCATCCTTGTTATCCGTCAAATACTTGGGGCAGTTCAGCTTCCAGTGACCAGTCCGTTTGCAGTAGAAGCACTCACTTTCAGGCTTAGGTCCTAACTTAGGTTTCTTATCTTGAGCAGCAACTTGTTTGTCGTTCTTCTTGAAGTTACCCTTCTTCTTCCCTTTACCCCTTTTCTTGAACCTGGTGGTCTTTTTGACCATCAGCACTTGATGCTCCTTTTTGATTTCTACCTCCGCAGCCTTTAGCATTGCGCAGAGCTCGGGAATTGTCTTATCCATCCCTTGCATATTATAGTTCATCTTGAAGCTCTTGTAGCTTGGTGGCAGTGATTGAAGAATTCTGTCAATGAAACTATCATCCGGAAGATTAACTCCCAGTTGAATCAAGTGATTATTATACCCAGACATTTTGAGTATATGTTCACTGCCAGAACTATTCTCCTCCATCCTGTAGCTGTAGAACTTATTGGAGACTTCATATCTCTCAATCCCGGGAATTTGCTTGAAATATTAACTTCAACTCCTGGAACATCTAATATGCTCCATGACGTTCAAAATGTTGTTGAAATCCCGATTCTAAGCCGTAAAGCATGGCACACTGAACTATCCAGTAGTCATCAGCTTTGCTCTGCCAGACATTCTTAGCGTCGTCAGTTGCATCAGCAGCAGGCCTGGCACTCAGCGGTGCTTCTAGGACGTAATTCTTCTATGCAGCAATGAGGATAATCCTCAGGTTACGGACCCAGTCCGTGTAATTGCTACCATCATCTTTCAACTTTGCTTTCTCATGGAACGCATTAAAATTCAATGGAACAACAACACGGGCCATCTATCTACAATCAAACATAGACAAGCAAGATACTATCATGTACTAAGTGCATGATAAATTTAAGTTCAATTAATCATATTACTTAAGAACTCCCACTTAGAAAGACATCTCTCTAATCCTCTAAGTGATCACGTGATCCAAATCAACTAAACCATAACCGATCATCACGTGAAATGGAGTAGCTTTCAATGGTGAACATCACTGTGTTGATCATATCTACTATATGATTCACGCTCGACCTTTCGGTCTCAGTGTTCCGAGGCCATATCTGCATATGCTAGTTGTCACATCCCTAGCTGCTGGTACTGCCTGGTGTTTTGCATCTTGTTGCATCATGTTTAAATTCTATTTAAGTTGAAATGGGGATTGACCAAACCCTAGCATCAGAAAGAATTCAACTAGGTTCAAATAAAAATATTTTCAATGAACCCAAAATGCCTTCCCAAAAATGTTCATCATCTTTGGATTGGTCTAGAACCTCTGCCAAAAATGGTGCACATTTTTCTAGGACACTTTGGATTTTTGAATCAATCCATAAGTATTTGAATTTGGACATTTAAATCTTATAAATATTTTTAATTGTCCAAATAATCCTAAAAGTACTTGAGGACTGTTGGGAAATATTTCAAAGGTGCCCAAAATTATTTTCAGGATTTTACCAAGTGGTTTAGTATTTTTACTAAATCAGAAATAAATTATAGAAATAGAAAAGAAAACTAAATAGGAAAAGAGAGGGACTTACCTGAGTTACCTATCGCGGCCCAGCTGGCCTGCCCACCAGGCGGCCCAGCCACTGCCTCCTCCTGTCGTCTTCCTGCTTGCCAGAAGGACGGGCGCGTGCCCAACGCGCGTGCACCGCCGCCCGGCCACCTCCTGCTTGCCGTTCCCCCCCTCGACGCTCTGGAGATGCCACGCGACCCCCCTGGAGCTGTATGGATCCCCGACACCTCCTCTCCCCTTCTTTGTCTCGCTCTCTCTCCCGCAGCCGAACGCCACGGTCGCCGCCGATCGCTGCCACCACGGGCACCGGCCTGCCCTAGCCCCATGGACGTGTCCCCGAGCTCCGCTTTCGTTCTCTACGTCCTACACACCGAGCCACGCATCTCGGGACGCCCTAGAACATCGCCATCGCCGTCATCATCAACCTCTGCCCCGACGATCGCCGCCGTTAAATTCATCGTCGGCCGGCCTTCCCCGAGCCCACTGAGCTTCTCTACGTGACCGCTGTGAGCTCCCGATCTGAACCCCTCTCTTCCCCGCCTAGTTTGCGCCACGTAGCCTCGTTCTCACCGAAGCCGATAGCTCCTCGCCGCCGGCCATGTTGCCGCCGTCGTTTTAGCCACTGAGGCTCGCGCCCGGTTGTGTCATCGCGCTTAGAATACTTCGAGAAGCCCGGTACACCCAGCTTCTCGTCCTGCCGTGCCTTGTAGTGTCGCTCCCGTCGTTTCCCAAACTCCGGCAGCCGCCATGGACGATGAGCTCGATGCTCCTGTGCTCTCTTGCTCGCCCCAGCACCACCAACATGCTCACTGTGTCCCCGGGAAGCGAACACGCCGCGTCGTTTGCTCTAGCCCGCCGCTAAACCTCGTTGTCGGCATCGTTTCCGGCCACCCAGCGGCCTCCCGTCCGGTCTTTTGGATGCGGACGAGCAAGAGCTCCTCCCCTGTGTGCTCAGCGCGCCAAACCACTGCCCGAAGCTCAAATCCGAGCCACGCTGCCGTCGTTTTGGTCGCCGCCGACCAGGCTCCGGCGACTCTCGACGTGTCCGTCATTAGCACTAATGACCCCTCTAATCACCACCCCATTAGTCACTTACATATGGGTCCCACGCCTTTAGCTAACCATAGTTTAATTCCTATTTAACTTTAGTTAATCATAGTGGCCCCACCCGTCAGCGTTGACCTCGCTTACGTGGCCTTGACGGGCCCCAACTGTCTGTGACCTAGGCAACACTTGGTCACTGACCAGTGGGCCCCACTGGTCAGGTTTGACCTGGACCGAGCCATTGACCTGCTGACGTCACTATGAGGTCATGCTGACACAATAATTCTGTTCTGGAATTTATATAGTATCTTAAATGATTTATTATTTTCGGAAAAGGCCCAAAACTTCTAAAAATCATATAAAATCAACCGTAGCTCAGAATGAAATAATTTATATATGAAAAATGATCAAAAAATCCAATCTATCCATTTATGCTACTTTCATGCATGAAAAACCAACTTATACCCACTGTATAAGTGAAAACATTCAAATGGCATTTTAAATGCTCAAACTAGAGTTTGCATTTGAACCTTTGGTTCAAATGGACTCCCTTGCGCTTGTTGCTAGCTGCATTAGCTCAATTCACAGCATATTGCCATGTCACATTCATGCATCATATTGTTGCATTGCATTGATTGTGTTTCCCTCTGTTGCCAGTGTTTGCCCCCTCTCAGTAGATGACGTTCCGACGATTTGATCGTTGACACTGATGAAGACTCAATGCTATCTTTAGAAGTGCCAGGCAAGCAAAACCCCCTTGTTCATTCTGATACAATCCCACTCTCTCGCTCCTGCTCTCTTTTACTGCATTAGGACAACAACGTTTCAACTGTTACATGCTGCGGTAGTTGAACCCCTTTCCTCTGCATGACTTGTCATTGCCAAAGTAAATAGATGAAACCCACTAGCATGAGTAGGAGTTGTTTGAGCCTTGATGTGCCTACTCATTCATGCTTGTTTGTCATGCCTTCTAGTGCTTAGAGTTGAGTCGGGTCTGATTCATCGAGAATGAATTGGAACGTGGTGAACATGTCCTACCGCTCAGAGCTAAGTGTGTGAACACGATTTGGTAAAGGTAGCGGTGAGAGGCCATGTAGGAGTACATGGTGGGTTGTCTCATTGCAGCCGTCCTCAGGAACTGAGTTCTGTGTTTGTGATCCATGAACAGTTACTACCACACATTGGGCTCCGGGCGCTCCAAGCTCTCTCGACTTATTAATCAACCTGATCTCTGTCCAGGAGTTGCAACAAGTTTCTGGTGTTTGTAGGTAGTGTTAGTAGTCTACCAGGTGGCACCCGGTATAGGTGGGCTTGGGACAGACTAGGCACAGTGGCACGGTGTACCAAGTGGCACCCGGCTGGTGGGCTTGGGAACCCTGCACACATCGTTTGGGCCCGTGAGCGACACCCCGGCCGGATCTCCTTGCGGATGGAACCCGAATAGGCGATAAACCTGGACTAGAGACTTGTCGGTTAGTCAGGTCGTGGCCGACTCCCTCGCCAGACTTCCGCTTGAAGGTTGCCGAGATACACGATGTGTACCTGGTGGTAATTGGCGAGAGCGTGTGTGAAGAAGTACACCCCTGCAGGGTTATCATTATCTATTCGAATAGCCGGATTCCTCGGATATGGAAACTTGGACCCCTTGCACCGTTCATAGACAAGTGAAAGTGGATACTCTAAAATGCGCAAGATAAGCGTGAGTGCTATGGATGGCGTTCTCGTAGGGAGATGGGAGCGGATCCATAGTGGAGTATTGATATGGTGAATATGTGGACTCATGTGCGCCACCTCAACAGAGTTACTTGAAGTCGTAGTTCAGGATAGCCACCGAGTCAAAGCTGGCTTGCTACAGTCAAACTCCACCACCTCTTTGTTGATACCGATGCATATGTAGTTAGTTCTGATGTAAGTCTTGCTGGGTACATTTGTACTATCGTTTGCCTACTCTATGTTTTGCAGAGAGACTTCAGTCTCGCTAGTAGTTCCACATGGACTTCGACGTTTAGCCTGTTACCTCAGCTACGATCTGGTATCCTTGGGAGGGTCTTGTAGATAGTCAGGCTTCTCAGCCTTTTTCATTTGTAGATGTCTGTACTCAGACATGTTAAGCTTCCGCATGTGCTTTGACTTGTATGCTCTGAATGTTGGGTCATGAGACCCATGCTTGTAATATCTCACTCCTCGGAGCCTAATGAATAAATACTTGAGTCGTAGAGTTATGTTGTGATGCCATGTTGTATTTACACATATCGAGCATATTGTGTGTATGATTGAAATGCTTGCTATGTGTGGGATCCGACCACCTAGTTGTTTATCCTTGGTAGCCTCTCTTATGGGGAAATGTAGTCTTGTGCTTCCATGAGCCATAGTAGTCGGCTACAGCCCGGTTCACCGGAGTCCTGCTAGCCCAGCACTACTGCTCCGGAGCACTTGACTGGCCGGCATGTGATTCACTTCGTTCCTGTGTCTGTCCCTTCGGGGAAATGTCACGCGGTGACATCCGGAGTCCTGCCTAGCCCGCTACAGCCCGGGTTCCTGGAGTCCTGTTAGCCCAGTGCTACAACCCGGATTCACACGCTGTTGACCGACATGCTCGACGTTGTTTCATGTATGCCTGTCCTCGTAAGTTAGTGCCACTTTGGGTTCACGACTAGTCATGTCAGCCCGGGTTCTCTGTCATATGGATGCTAGCCACACTATCATATACGTGAGCTAAAAGGCGCAAACGGTCCCGGGCCATGGTAAGGTGACACTCGTGGGAATACCGTGGGTGAGGCCGCAAAGTGATATGAGGTGTTACAGGCTAGATCGGTGTGACTTAGAATCGGGGTCCTGATAGCTTTGGTATCCGAGCCTGACTGCCTGTAGGATTACCAAGCCAAGCTAGTCGAAGCTAAGTCTAGGAATGCTTTAGTTATATAAGGGAATTGATTGTGGATGGGAACGTAAGGCTCTTTTTACTCCTTATACCTCATGCCCTCTGATCTGAGTCACCCTCTTCTCTTCTACGGGGATTAAGAACTAGGCTTCTCATCTTTCTATCAGGATCACGTGTTACTAATCTATAGACTTGTAGGATTGATGGATTCAAGCCTCAGTTCACTTCCTACTACTTCGATATGTTCATAGCTGGCCTCAGAATCTTGATATTGTGATGTTGAGTGGTTATGCCACCCTTTTTTGCAGGATGTCTAAAATCATTTTGAGCATTTACAGTCGTTATGCTGTCCGAGTCATCCCAGGTTTCTAAACAGTCTGATGCATCTGCAAATCCCTTCTTCCCGTTCCTGATGTCCTTTTGGGCTAGATTAAGCACACTAATCGGTGAGTTGAGGTACTCTATTGCCTCAACATATATGTTGGAGTTGTTATTATGACACTAGGGTATCTTAGAGTTAGTAATCTAGCCATGTTTGGTATTACCAGTGTGATGATTATGGCCATCATTCTCGAAAGCATCCCATGATGTTATTTCGTATGTAGGTATTCTATTTCTGGGTTCTTGACCCAAGATCTACTCTACTTACCTCGTGTTGATAGTGTTTCTCGTACCTTTAGGATATTAGTAATCTTTGTGATAGTCTTTGAGGTCCGTGGTATTTCCTTCTTCCAAATACTATGAACCACTTATGACAGAAGTTGTTGGATCAAAAGATCACAA
Source organism: Triticum urartu (assembly GCF_003073215.2). Lineage (NCBI taxonomy): Eukaryota > Viridiplantae > Streptophyta > Magnoliopsida > Poales > Poaceae > Triticum > Triticum urartu. The sequence goes on along the minus strand of NC_053026.1, from coordinate 607,628,851 downwards.
CAGGAGTGCTCTCGATGAGTTCCCCATTCTATATTGTGACTCTGCCAATCCTACCTCTCTGCATGGGTTATCCGGAGGAAACATGTTGAACTTGGTTCGACATACTAATCTATGCATCCACAACTCAGAAAGTTATATGTTCCTTCAGTTGACCCACCTCAGCTGTATTCCGACCCTAGTCTATCAAATGATAGTCAGGAATAGTTGTGCATTCATGTTCATCGATGCCTATTATTCTTGTGGTCCGAAAAGCCATTCTATTCTGGAATGACTAGGAGAAACAAACTCTAGTACCTCGTCCACTTCTAGGATTGGGTCAAAGTAGTTGTATCCCGCAGATCAAATGCCAATCCAGCTTTTGTTCTGCTCTACCTCGGAGTATTACCCCCTTTATGTCAGGATTGCCATGAGAATTGCACCACCTCTTATGAACTCTTGACGAAGTGATACTTCTCTCCATCATTATCCATTCCTCGGTCCCGTGTTGTTGTAACCGGAATGCCGACAAGTGAACTGTGATGTGTGAAATCAATACTCCTAGCAACCTCGTTGCTTGGTAGTTAATGGAAAATACTCTCACTCTTAGCGTGTTGGTTATTGAATCACTGTTCTAGGATTGATCGTGCTACCTAGTCCTTATTTCCTGGTGCACTCTTCGATCAACGGGTTAGGATTTTGCCAAACCCTTGCTCTTTTGATCATATCGTCTTGCCCTGAAAACCAAGATTGATCTCAAACTGAGTATCATGTCAGTGGTTCGTGATTTCCCGAATATCTTCTCGGAAGTATTACCAGGTTGTCACCTGACCACTCTGTGGAGTTCGTTATCAAGTTGGGTTCCTGCAAACCAGCCATTCTCCAAGAATCTGTGTCGGTTACCCCCTGAGCTAGTTGGTTAAGCTAAACAATAACTTGGAGAGTTGGAAGATAAAAGCTTGCTAGCTTAGTTCATCTCAAGGGATATATTTGCATGTGTTGAAGATAGATGATATCTTCATCGATTGGTCCCTGTGATCAGTTGTTGGACCTATTGTCGTATCAAAACTTTGATTTGACTATGGGCTATCATCAAATCAAATCAGAACTAATGATGTTCATAATGTTTTCTTACTCGTGGTTGATCCCTCAAGCATACACCATTATATTCTTTGGGTTTGACCAATGCTATCGCCTTGTTCACATAGTTGTGGAATTCCATCTTCATGGAAATTTGGATGACCTGTTGTTGAGCCCATCGGCAATATTCTCATCTTGTCCATGATTCATGTTGAACATTAAGCTAGTGATGGAAAACTTTGAAAGCATTTCTTCATGCTAGCTCATGAAGCATATGTTCGGTGTAAAAAGTGATTTTCTCCAAGTTCACGTGCATTAGGTTCAAGTTGCCGCCATGAATTTGAGAAAGTTTGTTTTGCTTCCTCTGGAATCATCCCAAGTTAGTCATGCATGTGGGAAGTATTCTATGGTTTGATAGACTGATCATCTTCATTCTGTATGTATCCCTAGCACATGAAGCCACTGATTGATTTGTTCAAGGAGAAGAAGTTCCTTCTTAAGGATCATGACTTATGTTAGGACTTTGTTATCCTCGATGATGGTTCCCAACCTGAACTTGGTAGTGTTTCATTGTAAGACTACTACGTGGTCATGCTTGTGTGGGACAGCGTGTTCACAAGTGTTTAGCAGAACCATCTCATGTTTTGGAGCATGCTACCGTAGTTCATTTCCAGAGAATCTCGCAACATCATCTCATCGATTTGTGTTGCAAACTTTCATTTTCTTTTCTAGTCATGTTGTCTGAAAAATCCTGTTACCAGCCAGATCTGAATCTCAGGCATATATGATGGCTGGAACATTTCCAAGATCTATGATGTAGGTCCCGACGAGGTTGATGTTCTGGCCGACACACCTAGCGGGAAGACCTATTATTGTAGTATCTTGAACGAGCAAGTCGACCATCTTCTCCATGAGGATTTGGTATGACTTAATCCACAAGTTGTTCCTTATGGATTTTTGTGCTCCCGAAGTCTGAACTTTACTTGATGGCCATGTTGATGCTTTTAAGCATTGACCATGGTACCTAGTACATCAAGGAGAACATTAGAAGTGGAGTGCTAAATGTCTCTCGGTCGATCATCCAGAGTTGCTTCTTTGGCATTGCTAAGGAAAAATCTGAGAAAGTGATGTCCTCCTTGCATCTGCATCCTCCATCACCGTTTATCATGGTAGTATGATGTGTTGCCAGGATCCTCGGCACGGATGTTGGTAAAACCTTGATGAATATGGAAATGCTCAAGTTCTTGAGAGAGCGCTCAGTCATTGGGTTATATCCTCAGTATCAATTGGAATGTGCTTTCCGTTGCCGAGTTGTCCTATAACTCTAGTTTCCTCTCCAAACTAAGTATGCCATTCTTTCGAATTCATTCAAACGATCAATTGTGATTTTCCTTAGGCTGGTATAGAGAGTTTCAATGATCTCTGTATCAAAAGTAATTCTTTTTGCCACCTAAGGGAATAATTCTACGAGTCACCTTCCCCGAGGTGTCCCGTTATGGTATCATGGGCAATTTAACTCCTCACTACTTTGCAACCCCCTCACCATCTATTAAGCGTGTTATTGTTGCATACCAATTTGAACCTTTGTCATATGTTTCTCATCCATCATCTCTGATGTGTGTTTTGCGTCTCAGCTCAAGGGATGTTTCTACGTCTCATTCCGTGAGTTGATCTTGTGTTCATTAAGATCGATGATCCATTCTTGTGAGGTTGTCTTGCTCTCTTGTCACCATGTTGGATGAAGTTCTCGAAGGAAAGGATGTCATAATCAATATGATGTAGTGGATCAACATCTCCGAGAAGGGCTATTGGATCATGAAGATCGTGTTAGCTTGTGACCCCTCTGACTTCTTACCTCACATCCTGAATCTCAGGATGAGATTTTTGCTTAGTGGGGGTGAGTTGTCACATCCCTAGCTGCTGGTACCGCCTGGTGTTTTGCATCTTGTTGCATCATGTTTAAATTCTATTTAAGTTGAAATGGGGATTGACCAAACCCTAGCATCAGAAAGAATTCAACTAGGTTCAAATAAAAATATTTTGAGTGAACCCAAAATGCCTTCCCAAAAATGTTCATCATCTTTGGATTGGTCTAGAACCTCTGCCAAAAATGGTGCAGATTTTTCTAGGACACTTTGGTTTTTTGAAGTAATACATAAGTATTTGAATTTGGACATTTAAATGTTATAAATATTTTTACTTGTAAAAATAATCCTCAAAGTACTTGAGGACTGTTGGGAAATATTTCAAAGGTGCCTAAATTATTTTCAGGATTTTACCAAGTGGTTTAGTATTTTTACTAAATTAGAAACAAAATTACAGAAATAGAAAAGAAAACAAAATAGGAAAAGAGAGGGACTTACCTGACTTACGTATCACGGCCCAGCTGGCCAGCCCACCTGGCGGCCCAGCCACTGGCCTCCTCCTGTCGTCTTGCTCCTTGCCAGAAGAACAGGCGCGTGCCCGACGCGCGCCGCCCGCTGCCCGGCCACCTCCTGCTTGCCGCCCCCCCTCGACGGTCTGGAGATGCCACGCGGCCCCCCTGGAGCCGTATGGATCCCCCACACCTCCTCTCCCCTTCTCTGTCTCGCTCTCTCTCCCGCAGCCGAATGCCACGGTCGCCACCGATCGCTGCCACCACGGCCACCGGCCTGCCCTAGCCCCATGGACGTGTCCCCGAGCTCCTCTTTCGTTCTCTACATCCTACACATCGAGCCATGCATCTCGGGACGCCCTAGAACGTCGCCATCGCCGTCGTCATCAACCTCTGCCCCGATGATCGCCGCCGTCAAATTCGTCGTCGGTCGGCCTTCCCCGAGCCCACTGAGCTTCTCTACGTGACCGCTGTGATCTCCTGATCTGAACCCCTCTCTTCCCCACCTAGTTTACGCCACGTAGCCTCGTTCTCACCGAAGCCAATAGCTCCTCGCCGCCGGCCATGTTGCCGCCGTCGTTTTAGCCACTGAGGCTCGCGCCCGGTTGTGTCATCGCGCTTAGAATGCTTCCAGAAGCCCGGAGCACCCAGCTTCTCGTCCTGCCGTGCCTTGTAGTGTCGCTCCCGTCGTTTCCCGAACTCTGGCCACAGCCATGGCCGACGAGCTCGATGGTCCTGCGCTCTCCTGCTTGCCCCAGCACCACCAACATGCTCACTGCGTCCCCGAGAAGCGAACACGCCGCGCCGTTTGCTCTAGCCCGCGCTGAAACCCCGCACCCGCTTGAGCCCGAGCTCGGCCGCTGCTAAACCTCGTCGCTGGCATCGTTTCCGGCCACCCCGCGGCCTCCCGTCCGGTCTTTTGGATGCGGACGAGCAAGAGCTCCTCCCCTGTGTGCTCAGCGCCAAACCACCGTCCGAAGCTCAAATCCAAGCCGCGCCGCCGTCGTTTTGGTCACTGTGAAGCAAGAGTTTAATTCCTGTTTAACTTTAGTTAATCACAGTGGCCCCACCCGTCAGCGTTGACCTCGCTTACGTGGCCTTGACCGACCCTACCTGTGTGTGACCTAGGCAGCACTTGGTCACTGACCAGTGGGCCCCACTAGTCAGGTTTGACCTAGACCAAGCCATTGACCTGCTAGCGTCACTGTGAGGTCATGCTGACACAATAATTCCTTTCTGGAATTTAAATAAATCTTAAATGATTTATTATTTTCAGAAAAGGCCCAAAACTTCTAAAAATCATATAAAATCAACCGTAGCTCAGAATGAAATAATTTATATATGAAAAATGATCAGAAAAATCCAATCTATCCATTTATGCTACTTTAATGCATGAAAAACTAACTTGTATCTACTGTATAAGTGAAAACATTCAAATGGCATTTTAAATGCTCAAACTAGAGTTTGCATTTGAACCTTTGGTTCAAATGGACACCCTTGCACTTGTTGCTAGCTGCATTATCTCAATTCATAGCATATTGCCATGTCACATTCATGCATCATATTGTGCATTGCATTGATTGTGTTTCCCTCTGTTGCCGGTGTTTGTCCCCTCTCAGTAGATGACGTTCCGATGATTTGACCATTGACACTGATGAAGACTCAATGCTATCTTCAGAAGTGCCAGGCAAGCAAAACCCCCTTGTTCATTCTGATACAATCCCACTCTCTCACTCCTGCTCTCTTTTACTGCATTAGGACAACAACGTTTCAACTGTTACATGCTGCGGTAGTTGAACCCCTTTCCTCTGCATGACCTGTCATTGCCACAGTAAATAGATGAAACCCACTAGCATGAGTAGGAGTTGTTTGAGCCCTGATGTGCCTACTCATTCATGCTTGTTTGTCATGCCTGCTACTGCTTAGAGTTGAGTCGGGTCTGATTCATCGAGAATGAATTGGAACATGGTGAACATGTCCTACCGTTGAGAGCTAAGTGTGTGAACATGATTTGGTAAAGGTAGCGGTGAGAGGCCATGTAGGAGTACATGGTGGGTTGTCTCATTGTAGCCGTCCTCAGGAACTGAGTTCTGTGTTTGTGATCCATGAACAGTTACTACCACACATTGGGCTCTGGGCACTCCAAGCTCTCTTGACTTATTAATCAACCTGATCTCTGTCCAGGAGTTGCAACTAGTTTCTGGTGTTTGTAGGTAGTGTTAGTAGTCTACCAGGTGGCACCTGGTACAGGTGGGCTTGGGACAGACTAGGCACAGTGGCACGGTGTACCAAGTGGCACCCGGCTGGTGGGCTTGGGAACCCTGCACACATCGTTTGGGGCCGTGAGCGACACCCCGGCCGGATCTCCTTGCGGATGGAACCCGAATAGGCGATAAACCTGGACTAGAGACTTGTCGGTTAGTCAGGTCATGGCCGACTCCCTCGCCAGGCTTCCGCTTGAAGGTTGCCGAGATACACGATGTGTACATGGTGGTAAGTGGCGAGAGCGTGTGTGAAGAAGTACACGCCTGCAGGGGTATCATTATCTATTCGAATAGCCGGATTCCTCGGATATGGAAACTTGGACCCCTTGCACCGTTCATAGACAAGTGAAAGTGGATACTCTAAAATGCGCAAGATAAGCGTGAGTGCTATGGATGGCGTTCTCGTAGGGAGACGGGAGCGGATCCATAGTGGAGTATTGATATGGTGAATATGTGGACTCGTGCGCGCCACCTCAACAGAGTTACTTGAAGTCGTAGTTCAGGATAGCCACCGAGTCAAAGCTGGCTTGCTACGGTCAAACTCCACCACCTCTTTGTTGATACCGATGCATATGTAGTTAGTTCTGATGTAAGTCTTGCTGGGTACATTTGTACTCATGTTTGCCTATTCTATGTTTTGCAGAGAGACTTCAGTCTCGCTAGTAGTTCCGCGTGGACTTCGACGTTTAGCCTGTTACCTCAGCTACGATCTTGTATCCTTGGGAGGGTCTTGTAGATAGTCAGGCTTCTCAGCCTTTTTCATTTGTAGATGTCTGTACTCAGACATGTTAAGCTTCCACATGTGCTTTGACTTGTATGCTCTGAATGTTGGGTCATGAGACCCATGCTTATAATATCTCACTCCTCGGAGCCTAGTGAATAAATACTTGAGTCGTAGAGTTATGTTGTGATGCCATGTTGTATTTACACATATCGAGCATATTGTGTGTATGATTGAAATACTTGGTATGTGTGGGATCCGACAACCTAGTTGGGTATCCTTGGTAGCCTCTCTTATGGGGAAATGTAGTCTTGTGCTTCCATGAGCCATAGTAGTCCGCTACAGCTTGGTTCACCGGAGTCCTGCTAGCCCAGCACTACTGCTCCGGAGCACTTGACTGGCCGGCATGTGACTCACTTCGTTCCTGTGTCTGTCTCTTCGGGGAAATGTCACGCGGTGACATCCGGAGTCTGGCCTAGCCTGCTATAGCCCAGGTTCCCGGAGTCCTATTAGCCTAGTGCTACAGCGCGGATTCACACGCTGTTGAACGACATGCTCGATGTTGATTCATGTATGCTTGTCCCCGTAAGTTAGTGCCACTTTGGGTTCACAACTAGTCATGTCAGCCCGGGTTCTCTGTCATATGGATGCTAGCGACACTATCATATACGTGAGCCAAAAGACACAAACGGTCCCGGGCCATGGTAAGGCGACACCCGTGGGAATACCGTGCGTGAGGCCGCAAATTGATATGAGGTGTTACAGGCTAGATCGGTGTGACTTAGAATCCGGGTCCTGACAGCAAGCCCATCCCCAGTTCAGCCCGCAGCAAGGCATGTTTTCGTAGGCGTCATCCATGGGGCGGAATATGAGGATGGACCGGCATCTGATGGAGAAGCCGTTGTCTGTTCTGCTAAAGAGTCTTCAACTGGAGAGACCGAATCATTGTATCAGTTGCAGGACGGCCGGATTAGTGTAGGTTCCCATGGCAACAGTATTCCGGACCCCCTCGATCTGCCAAACCGGGTCACTATTTTCATGGCCGGTACACAGCCAGTGCATCACTCCTCTACTGCCGCGGCAATGTGTTACGCCCTCGATGCGGCTATATCTCCTATGTGTCGAAGCACGACTTAGAGGCATAACCGCATTGAAAGCAATGTCGCAAGTAAGGTAACCTTCACAAAAACCCATGTAAATAGATAAAAGGGGAAAAGATACATAGTTGGCTTACACTCGCCACGTCACACAAATACATGAATAACATTACAATCATCCAATACACTCATGGTCCGACTACGGTACCAAAATAAAGATCAACCCCCACATGCGACACGGTCCCCGATCGCCCCAACTGGGCACCACTACTGATCATCTGGGAAAGGCACATAGTAACCGCGAGAGTCTTCATCGAACTCCCACTTGAGCTCAAGAGCATCGTCTGGAAATGGTATCGTCGGTCCCTGCATCTGGTTTTGGAAGTAAACTGTGAGTCACGGGGACTCACAATCTCGCACCCTCGCGATCAAGACTATTTAAGCTTTTAGGTAAGGCAAGGTATGATGTGGAGCTGCAGAAAGCGACTAGCATATATGGTGGCTAACCTATTCGCAAAAGAGAGCGAGAAGAGAAGGCAAAAGCACGGTCGAACAACTATGATCAAGAAGTGATCCTAGAACAACCTACGTCAAGCATTACTCCAACACCGTGTTCACTTCCCGGACTCCGCCAAGAAGAGACCACCACGGTTACGCACGCGGTTGATTCATTTTAATTAAGTTAAGTTTCATGTTATCTACAACCGGACATTAACAAATTCCCATCTGCCCATAACTGCGAGCACGGCTTTCAAAAGTTCAAATCCTTGTAGGGGAGTCCCAACTTAGCCCATCACAAGCTTTCACGGTCAACGAAGGATATTCCTTCTCCCGAGACATTCTGATCAGACTCGGCATCCCGGTTACAAGACATCCTCGACAATGGTAAAACAAGTCCAGCAACACCGCCCGAATGTGCCGACAAATCCCGATAGGAGCTGCACATATCTCGTTCTCAGGGCACACTTAGATGAGCCAGACGTCGGGTAGGCCAGCCCAGAGTTGCCCCTGGTAGCCCCGTACATCGCTCAGTTTGACCAACACTTAGAGAAGCACTGGCCCGGCGGGGGGGGGGTTAAAATAAAGATGACCCTTGAGTCCGCGAAACCCAAGGGAAAAAGGCTAGGTGGCAGATGGTAAAACCAATGTTGGGCATTGCTGGAGGAGTTTTACTCAAGGCGGACTGTCAAGGGGTTCCCATTATAACCCAACCGCGTAAGGAGCACAAAATCCGGGAACATAACACCGATATAACGGAAACTAGGGCGGCAAGAGTGGAACAAAACACTAGGCAAAAGGCCGAGCCTTCCACCCTTTACCAAGTATATAGATGCATTAAGATAAACCCAACAATAGACAATGTTCCAACAAGGAACGATCTCCAATCTTCACCCGCAACTAGCAATGCTATAAGAGGGGCTGAGCAAAGCGGTAACAAGCCAATCAACGGTTTGCTAGGACATGGTGGGTTAGAGGTTTGACATGGCAATTTGAGAGGCATGATGAGCAAGTGGTAGGAATCATAGCATAGGCATAGCAAAAGAGCGAGCATCTAGCAAGCAAAGATAGAAGTGATTTCGAGGGTATGATCATCTTGCCTGCAAAGTTGTCAGAGTTGACTTGATCCTCGTAAGCGAACTCAACGGGCTCCTCATTCGCGAACTCATCTCCCGGATCTACCCAAACAAGAACAACAAGCAAACGCAACACAATCAACCACGTGCAATGCTCAAACAACATGATACAAACATGGTATGATATGCGGGATGCGGTATGCGATGCATATGCATGATTTGACAAGGAATGATTGAACCTGGCCCCAACATGGAAATCCAAGAGTGCCACTAGAAAGGTGAGGTGATTTCGGTTGAAATCGATATAAAGATCACCGGATTAGGATGCACGGTTTGGAAATGGCAAGCAAAACAAATATAGCACCGGTTTGCGATAATCAGCAAGTGACCAACTAAATGCATCAAGATAAATATGCTACAGCAATCAAACATGACAACAAAATACATGGCAGGGATCCACTCATGATGCTTGACAAAAGATGAACACTGAGCTACGGCTAATTCATCCATTAACAAGTTCAAACAAGCATGGCAAAAGTGCAAATGATAACAGGTTTCAGACTTCGTGAAATCAACACAAGTCTGGAATTTATCATCAGGAAGCACACTTTAGAGCATGAAAACTACATGCTACAGAAACTTAACATGGAAAAGAAAGGCATGAAATGAAGCTACTAAAAGCACTTAACAAAAGTCCCTTAGTGACCTTGAGCCAAAAGGGATCAGAAAATACAATTTCAAGCATGTGAACATGGCAAAAACATAAACAGATCTCAGACTTAGTGAAAACTGGAGCATGCAAATCAGTTAACGAGTAGGCATGTTTACGAGCTCGATGCACTCACTACAGAGCATGTCATGGCAAACTAAGCATACATCCATCAATAATACATGGCATAGAAGCTAGACATGGCAAGAACAACAACATAGCATGCACGGATCAATGGCAACATCCTCGGCAAAATCGCTAAACATGTCAACAATCTGCTATGATTCATGATATAGCAAAAGTAGAGCTTGATTGACTCAAGCTATGTTGCTCCATAAATGCAAACAAAGACATGGATGTATAGATCACCACAATGTTAACAAAACATCATTACTGATCATCCTCAAAAGAGGCACGGATCAGTAGGAAACAACATGAACATATGGCATAACGACAAAAACAGAACAAGGACTTAGTGAAATTCTAAGCCCCTGAAATCAGCATTACCGATTACGCTACTTTGCAAGCTTGTGCTAGTCACCACAAATATCACAAAAATACATGGCAAGCACCTCTGTAAAGATGGCATGGCATATGACGAAACACATGTAGAGCTCAGGATCATAACATGCACACATTAATCATGGCAAAAATGACAAATAGCTATTTCATGAAACAGATTTGACAAATTCACCACATAGCCCTCTTCCAACAGCATTTTGGGCATCAAGATGAGCATAAATGAAAATCATGCAATGAGATGTAATGATGTACTCGTCGAGACGAACATTTGGATATGCTAGACGCACAAATCGGAGCTACAGATGCAGAGATACGACATGATGAAGATTGCCAAAAATTAGGGTTTCGGGGATGAAAAGTCAACCGTCTGGAATAGATCTCAGATTTGGATCTACTGTAGCGGGTACTGTAGCAGTTCGCCGGAAAACAAGCTCGACGTCGCTGGAGATCAAGGGAGAGGGCGGGCCGGCCGGAGGAGAGGTCGCTCGGGGCCGGCGACGAGGTGGCCGGTGGCGGTGGCGGTGGCGCGGCAGCCCGCGGCGGCGAGGTGGCGGCGGAGGAGGGCGGCCTGGTGGTGGCGCGACGTGGTAGGCGGCGTTGCTCGCCGGCGTGGGGCGGCGACCGGCCCGGTGCGGACGGGTGGTGGAGCGCCGGTGTCCTGGGCGGCGCGCAAGGACGGGGTCGCGGTCCTCTGGCCCGGTGGCGGGCACGGGCGGGCCGGCCACAGGCCACGGGGGGCTTCGGCGGGCGCGGCGATGTGGGCGCCGGGCGGGACGAACCAGGTGATGCCACGTGGCGGCGGCGGAGCAGAGTGGACGTGTCCGGCACAGCGAGAGGGAGAGGATCTAGGTTTAGGGTAGGGGAGACCCGAAAATTTCGGGGGAGACCTAGTTTTATAGGTAGGAGCTAGGAGGCTCCAAATTGAGCACGGTTTTTGGCCACGCGATCGTGATCGAACGCTCTAGATGATGGAAGGGTTTTTGGTGGGTTTTGGGCCAAATTGGAAGGGTGTTGGGCTGCAACACAAACGAGGCCTTCTCGGTCTCTCGGTTAACCGTTGGAGTATCAAACGAAGTCCAAATGGTACGAAATTTGACAGGCGGTCTACCGGTAGTAAACCAAGGCCGCTTGGCAAGTCTTGGTCCAATCCGGAAATGTTTAACACCCACACACGAAAAGAGGTACAAAGGGGCACCGGAGGAGATAGGAGCGCCGGAATGCAAAACGGACAACGGGGAAAATGCTCGGATGCATGAGACGAACACGTATGCAATTGCAATGCACATGATGACATGATATGAGATGCATGACAAGGATAACAACACATGAAGACAAAAACCCGACACCAAGGAAAATAAAATAACTTAGGCCGGAAATGGCAAGAGTTGGATACATATAAGGTAAATTACATCCGGGGTGTTACACATTGCTTTCCGGATCAACAACAGTAATGTCGGCAGGGGCAGGGGCTCTGCACTGCCTCCGGCCCAAGTTTTGTCTGATTTGTTCGACGCTTCGGCAATGTTGATGGCAGAAGAGGTTGATGCCACATCCCGAGAGCAGCACAATGCGGAGATTGCAAAGGTGAAAGACCAGATAACTCAGGCTAAAGCGGACTTGGCGGCAGAGAACGCCATGATGGCTACAGAACGGGCTGAGTTGGAAGCTCAGGCCTACCGGCTTTGGTTGGACCAGAATGCTTCAGATGAGGTCATGAGGAGAAGATACCGGTCGCACCTCCCGCCGGGTTATGAGCCACGAAATCTCTTCAACACACCAGGAGCAGGAACCAGTAACCAGCCAGTGATAAACCGGATGGAGGCACCGGGAACAGGAGCGCCGGTTCAGCCGCGCATGATGGACCCGCCTCGTCAGAACAACGTTGTGCCAAAGTATGTTCCGACGCCCTCAGGGCATTACTCCAACCCTTTGGACAACATTGTGGCTGCCCCTTCACGATTGGCAGCCCTCCCGACCGACGGTGAGTCACCAGTTGCGACTGAGACACGACGGTTCAGAGAGCTCCTTCAAACAGCTTTAAACCAGTAGCAGGCTTATTCGCATAGTCGCGAGAGGATTCATTCCACCCCTATTGGGGATATTACTACTAGGCGTAAATCGGCCTACCTGGGCCGGGTTAACTTCATCAGTAGTCAAAGGTGTTAAAGCCCAAAGAGGCAGATGAGGGCCCAAGGCCTGTAGTCGGTTTAAGACCTGTAGCTGTAAACCGGCTCAATATGTATACTTGTATTGTAAGTTAGGAATAAGGAGAGACCAACCCGGATACGAGGATGAACCGGCGTTGGGGCTCTGTGGACCGACGGGCCTCACCCGTGTATATAAGGGGACGACCCGGCGGCGGTTCAGGGACAGACAACAACTCGAGACATAGGCGAAGCTTGTTTGCTCCCTAGTCATCGAAACCCCATCAATTCCATCACAACTAGACGTAGGCTTTTACCTTCATCGAAGGGGCCGAACTAGTATAAACTCTCTTGCGTCCTTGTGTCCGCTTTAACCCCTTCAAGCTAACCCGAAGCGATGGCTCCACGACTAAGTCCTTTCTCTAGGACATCTGCCGTGACAAACCCACGACAGTTGGCGCCCACCGTGGGGCTATCGCACGATGGTTTCAAGTTCTTGGAGGGCCGCTTTGAAGGACTCGAGGGCTACGTTGTGAGCCGGATGACTAAGAGTCGTCGCGGCAAGCTCTACATCGATGATGCAGGCTGGGGCCCCGAGGCCGGCTCAATTGAGTACAGGTACTGGGTCCCCTTTGGTGGCATTCACGTTTTCATTGGCAAGATCGGTGAACCGGGCCCTGAGCAAGACATATGCACCGACCTCGTCGAGACGGCTCAGCGTGCGCGATCCACCCGGGTTAAACCGGCCGTGAAGCGTGCCTTCGTAGGAGTCATCCATGGAGGGAATTACGAGGACGGATCGGAATTTCGCGACGCAACCGTCGTTCGTTCTGATGACAAATCTTCGACCGGGGAAACCGAATCTCTTTATCAACTACAAGATGGCCGGATTGGCAGTTGTTCCGATGGCGACAGTATTCCGGACTCCTCTGATCTGCCCAATCGGGTTGGAGTATTCATGGCCGGAACATAGGCAGTGCTTCATTCTTCGACAGCCGCGGCCACGATTTCCGGTTCAGCAGCAGCGACGGCTGCCGGGGCAGGAGGTCCTGTGCGCCCGCCGGCTCAGGTTCTATCAGAACTATTTGATGCATTGGCTGTGCTTGTGGCGGAGGTTAATCCACCGGATCAGGATGTTCACAACGTGGAGATTGCAAAGGTGAAGGAACAGATCACCCAGGCCAAGACAGATCTGGTGGCTGAGGACGCGAGGATGGCCGCAGAGCGGGCCGCTTTAGACGCCCAGGCTTACCGGCTCATGTTGGACCAGAGCGCGTCACATGAAGTCATGAGGAGGAAGCACCGTTCCCGTTTACCTCCGGTTTTCGAGGCTAGAGACCTTTTTAACACTCCTAGACCAAGAGCCGGCAATCCACTGGAGGGAAACCGGCCAGGAGCCCCCGGGACCGGTGCACCGGTTCAGCCTTGTCAGATGGACCCGCCTCGTCAAAACACCGTCATACCTCAGGCCACTTTAACACCTCCAGGTCACTACTCCAACCCAATGGACAATCTCGTTGCCGCTGCTGCACGACTGGAGGCCATTCCAATTGAAGGTGACTCGCTGCAGGCAGTAGAGACGCGACGGGTTAAGGAGCTTCTGAGGACAGCTTTGGCCCAACAGGAAGCATATTCGTACAGCCGTGACCGGATCCACTCGACTCCCTGTCCGAGCCAGAGCTATAGCAGACATATGGATGAACCAGCAGTGTCGAGTAACGAATGACGGGGAACACCCCGTGACAACAACCCGATAGGTGGTGCTGATAACGCTCAGGGAGTGGTGGACCGGGCCCGCGCGCGCAGGGAGGCCGAGTTAGCCGCACAACATCAGGCTTGGCAGCTCACGCCAGTTCGTCCGACCACATTAACTGAGCCTGGTGTTACCTCCAGTTCCTTGGGGTTGCCTTGCCTTATCCCCGCTTTACAGAACATGCGCCTGCCCAAGGATTTCAAAGGCCCGCGCAAGGTACCGAATTACACGGCGGATCAGCCTCCGGAGACATGGGTGGAGAGCTATGAGATGGCCAAGGAGATGCTCGATGTAGATGACGCGGCATGTGCGAAGTAATTCACCATGATGCTGGAAGGAACGGCCCGTACTTGGTTAAAAAGCTTGCCGGCTAATTCTATCAGCTCATGGTCCCAGTTACGAGCCCGGTTTATCAGCAACTTCAAGGATACCTGTAAACAGCCTATGTCGATAGTAGACTTAGCTGCGTGCGTCCAGGAGGAAGGAGAATCAACGACTCACTTGGTGCGCCGGGTCTCACAAGTGTTGCATTCCTCAGATCGCATCAATGCTGACACCGCAGTATTAACCCTAGAAGGCAACTGCCGGTTTGGGCCCCTAAAGCTAAAGCTTGGGCGGATGAAACGTCATTGCACCGAAATGGGGACCCTCATGGCCGCTTTGGTGAAATATGCTGATTCTGATAGTACCAAGGATCCCGAATCTGATGATGACAAGACAAGGAAGGGGAAGAAGAACAGCAACTCCAAAGGTCAGCAGCATCACTGGATAGGCAATGGTGGTGGAGGCAAGCGTAAAGCGGATGGCAACATGGACTTTGTGGCTAATACCAACGCACAGGACAATGGCCAGCGACGCAAGGGTAGACCGAAGAACTGTAATGGAGCACCCAACCCTAACCCAAACCGCCTGAACTACCTGTTAAACCAGCCATGTCCAAAACATGGGACGAAGGAGGTGCCGGCAGACCACCTTTGGAAGTATTGCTTTATTATGCAGGAGTTCAAGAATTCTAATAATTTCCGGTATGATCACGAATCTGGCGGTGGCTCAGGATCCGAGCCGGGTTACGGTGGAGGAAGTTCTCATTCAGGGTTCAATGGTAATCCGGCCGGACATAATGGTCAAAATAGTCAGAACAACCAAGGTGGTTACAACCAACAACAGCAACAGTCAGGTTACCAGAGAAACCCAAAGCAGCTGAGTAGTGGGTAGTACCATGTTTTCACCACTAGCTTGGACAAGCGAAACCGGAAGGTTCAGAGGTGGGCGGTCAACTCTGTTGAACCGGCCATACCCCGTTATCTACGTTGGTCTGAGCAGCCCATCATATGGAGCAGAGAAGATCACCCTCCCCAGGTTGATAATCCGGGTCAGTTGGCTCTGGTGGTGGCGCCTCAGTGGGAGGTTATAAGTTCACCAAGGTGCTCATGGATATAGGAAGCAGCATTAACATCCTGTACTGTGAGACCTTTCGCCGTATGGGACTAACAGATAAGAATCTCAAACCGTCTAATACAGTATTCCACGGGGTAGTGCCCGGTAGATCAGCGTATCCCGTTGGTAAGATATCTCTGGAAGTGGCCTTTGGGGATGACCATGATTCCAGGTCAGAGACATCAACGTTTGAAGTGGTGAAAATCTAGAGTCCATATCACGCTCTGTTTGGGCGACCGGCTTATGCCAAGTTTATGGCACGGCCTTGTTATGTGTATTTGCAGCTCAAGATGCCGGGTCACAGGGGGACCATAACGGTTCACGAAAGCCGCAAAATTGCTTTGGAGTGTGAGGAAGGAGATGCGGCTTATGCTGAGTCGGTTTGTGCCACCGAGGAGTTAAAATACTATAAGGACAATGTTGATCCGGCAGACATGACTCCGTTGAAAAAGCCAACCACGGAGCATGATCCGGCCTTAAAGTTCAAATCGGTAGCAGAAACTAAGCTTGTTGACTTCGTACATGGCGATTCGTCCAAGCAGTTCAGCATTAGTGCCAACTTGGATCTGAAATAGGAAAGCGCGCTCATCGAGTTCATCCGTGAGAATCGGGACATTTTTACATGGAAGCCCTCTGACATGCCAGGTGTACCGAGGCAACTCGCTGAGCACACCCTTAATGTGGATCCTAGATACAAACCGGTGAAACAGTTCCTTCGCCGGTTTAATGAAGAAAGACGCAAGGCGATTGGAGAAGAGGTAGCCAGGCTCTTATCGGCGGGCTTTATTGTTGAAGTTTTTCACCCTGAGTGGCTTGCCAATCCGGTGCTGGTCCTTAAGAAAAACGGCACCTGGCGAATGTGTGTGGATTACACAGATCTTAACAAAGCTTGTCCAGCAGATCCTTTTGCCCTCCCCCGTATTGATCAAATTATTGATGCTACGGCGGGTTGTGAGCGTTTAAGTTTTTTGGATGCATATTTTGGCTATCATCAGATCAAAATGGCAGTTAAGGACCAGGAGAAGACGGCATTTATAACTCCTTTTGGAGCCTTCTGCTATGTGTCTATGCCCTTTGGGCTCAAGAGTGCCCTGGCAACTTATCAGCGGTGTGTACAAAATTGTCTTCACAAGCAGATTGGCCGTAATGTACATGCTTACGTGGATGATATCGTGGTTATGTCCAGGGAGAAGAAGACTTTGATTGATGATCTGAGGGAAACCTTTGATAACCTGAGGACATACAAGATGATGCTTAATCTGGACAAGTGTGTCTTTGGTGTACCGGCGGGCAAGTTATTGGGTTTTCTGGTGTCCAACAGGGGAATTGAGGCTAATCCGGAGAAAATCACGGCCATCGCCTCCCTGGATAAACCAAAGTGTATCAATGATGTTCAACGACTGGCCGGCCGGATTGCGGCATTAAGCCGGTTTATCAGCCGTCTTGGTGAGAAGGCAATTCCTTTGTATCAGATGTTGAAAAAGACGGATCAGTTTGTCTGGAGTTCTGCCGCTGATGAAGCGTTTGAGGTTTTAAAGCGGCAACTAGCCCATCCGCCGGTGCTTGCCGCTCCCATTGACAAGGAGCCGTTGCTGCTATATGTTGCTGCCAATGCTCGGGCGGTCAGCGTGGCTATTGTAGTAGAACGGAAGGAGGCAGGTAAGGAGCATCCGGTTCAACGTCCAGTCTATTATATCAGCGAGGTACTCATCGAGTCCAAGCAAAGGTATCTGCATTGGCAGAAGCTGGTGTATGGAGTCTTTATGGCAAGCCGGAATCTTAAACAATACTTCCAAGAGCACCCAATTACGGTAGTCAGTTCTGCTCCTTTGGGAGATAACATCCAGAACCAGGAAGCTACTGGCCGGATTGCAAAGTGGGCTATAGAGCTGGGGCCGTACGGTTTGAAGTATGTCCCTCGGACAGCTGTTAAGTCTCAAGCACTTGTTGATTTCATCAATGATTGGACAGAAATGCAAGCACCTGAAGAAAAGCCGGATCACACGTATTGGACCATCCATTTTGACGGATCCAGGCAGTTGGAAGGCTCGGGGGCTGGAGTCATGTTAACTTCCCCACGAGGTGATAAGTTTTGCTATGTTCTCCGCTTAATGTTCCCTTGTACTAACAATGCAGCTGAGTATGAAGCCTTGCTCCATGGTCTCCGGATGGCTAAGGAGATGAATCTAAGTCGAGTTAAGTGCTTCGGTGACTCGGACCTTGTGGCTCAGCAAGTGTCTGGCACTTGGGACTCCAAGGACCCACTTATGGCAGCATATCGTCGTGAAGTGGATGCTTTGGCAGGTTATTTCAAAGGCTATCAGGTGGATCACGTGGACCGGCGAAAAAATGAAGCGGCGGATGCTTTAAGCCGGCTGGGCTCTCAGCGCAAGCCGGTCCCACCCAATGTTTTTCTGGATGTGCTGCACAACCCGTCGGTCAAGGTCCCAGGTGAAGAGGATTTGGCTATTCCTGATCCGGAGGCTCAATTGGTGGCAGCTATTCATGTTATTCCGGATTCGACGCTCCCTTACCTGGCGTACAAGAACCGGGGTGAGCTGCCAGAGGACGAGATTCTGGCCCGGCAGATAATCCGGCGATCCAAGTCCATGACTATTATCAACGGTGAGTTACATCATTGCAGTGTATCAGGAGCTTTTCAACGCTGCATGTCTCCTGATGAAGGCCGTGAAATTTTACGTGAGATCCATGAAGGAGATTGTGGTCACCACGCCGGTTCAAAGTCTCTGGTGGCTAAAGCGTTTCACCATGGCTTCTATTGGTTAACTGCTCATGCTGATGCGGAGGATCTGGTCAGACGATGTGATGGTTGCCAAAGGTTTTCAAGACGTGCTCATGTACCGGCTCAAGAATTGAGAATGATTCCAATTACTTGGCCGTTTGCGACTTGGGGGCTGGATATGGTTGGGCCTTTCAAGAGGTCCAAAGATAAGAAAACCCACCTCCTGGTGGCGTTTGACAAGTTTACAAAGTGGGTGGAGGTAGATCCTGTTAGCAAGTGTGATGTGGCCACGGCGGTTCAGTTCATCAAAAAGGTGATTTCCGGTTTGGTTTTCCGCATAGTATTATCACAGATAATGGTACCAATTTATCCAAAGGTGCTATGAAAGAGTTCTGTGAACGGGAGCACATCCGGCTCGATGTTTCATCAGTGGCGCATCCACAGTCCAATGGCCAAGCAGAAAGAGCTAATCAAGAGATCTTGAGAGGTATTAAGCCCCGACTCATGGTTCCTTTGCAGAGAATGCCGGGTTGTTGGGTAGAAGAATTACCATCTGTGTTATGGAGCATCAATACAACACCCAACAGATCAACAGGATACACACCGTTCTTCATGGTTTATGGAGCAGAGGCGGTTCTCCCCAGTGATATCCGTCATGATTCACCCCTTGAGTTAGCAGAGGTTACACGGAGTTGCTCTAAAGCGGCCTCCGGTTTACCCCTTGAGTTAGCTTTACAAAAGCATCATATCACTTGGAGGATTGGTCGTGTCCGAACCAATACCATGCCTCCTGATAGGAGAAAGCCACCAGATCACTTGGGGACTTGGTCACGTCTGAACCAGTCATGCCTCTTGGTCGGCCTAAGGCCACAGAATCACTTGGGGGCTTGGTTGAACCCGAACCATGACCATGCCACTTGATCGGCATAAATGCCACGGTTTCATTTGGGGACCTGGCTGACTAGAACCATAGTTACACCTAACGGGAGCTTGGTCGTGTTCGGCCATGGAAAAGCTTTTTTGCATTTTCTTTATACTTTTTCTTTGAAGGGGGGTATTTGCTTTTTTGTTACATTTTTAAACCGACAAAGTTTTTGAACTAATCGATTGACGGAACACAGTTCACGTCAATCTGGAGACTATTTGCCCGGTGGTTAACATCCTCTTATGGAGTAATACGGAGTTTATTATAACCCGGCACGGTTCACCTGATAAACCGGCGTCATATATATACAGGAGCTGTTATCTCCTCCAACAGTGTGGGTTTGCAAAGCTTCGCTTCAAGATTGGCCAAGACAACTTCATGTTCAACAATGGCAGGTATTATGTATCGCAAAAATTCGATCATATACTTAAGAATTTTTTGATGTTTTGGCTTCCTATATGCAGACATCATATTCCGCCAGACGGTACAACCGCGGTGGTACTTCAAGAGTTTTTAGTGCAGAAAAACGCTTTGGAAAGTTCATCACTACAGGCCAAATAAATTATGCACAACGGCATATCCAACATCAAAAGCATCAGCTAGTCTATTACAAGGCAACACGGTGCCCATAATAACATCATTGTTTCTTGAAAGAAAGACAGTTTTCAAACCGGCTTCCGGTTCAGACCTGGTCACCAGCCTGGCCTGATGGTTGTGGATCATCCTGCGCCGCTTCAGCCTCTGTTTCTCTACCCAGCGGCTGGAAATCAATAGTTGTCCAGTCGATTCCCATTAATGCTTGAAATACAGCTTCATCGTGGATCAGCAAGGACGGATCAATATCGGGAGCATAAGTGTGCTTACGGATTGGAGGGATAAGGTTTTCTGATTCATGAACTGGGGCAGCTATTCGCTTGTTCTGATTATCATATTGAGCTTGATATCGCGACAAGTCTGCCTCTTCAACCAGTTGACAAGCTAGCGGGCGCACCTCCCGGTTTATGGCTCGCTGATCCGCTTCACTGAATTCTGACCCATCTTCTTTCAAGATGGGATAGCCCTGAGCCGCTTCAATAGGATCAAAATCTGGCACCCAGGCTTTGGCCCGCATTAAGGCATTAATTGCACCGGTTCGAGCAGAAGATTTCTTCAGCTCTTCAACCCGGGCGGGAAGCACTGACAGCTTCATCAGGGTATCTTGAATCAAAGTCGGCGCCGGTTTGTTGTGAGATGCGGTACAGATGATCCGCTGCGCACCAGTATACAGCTGTTCGACCAACGTGTAGACGGCTTTCAATTTTTTCCGCACATCTGAACCCAAGTGACCAGTACGTGTCCCTGAAATATCATAAAGGTTAAACCGGCAATTCGGTAAGAAGGACAAATCAGTTCAGAAGTCAAAATGGCTTACCAAAGATGGCAGTAGTCATAGTATGCACGTGCCGCTATATGCCGGTCAATTCATCCGCCACCGGTTTGAGAGCAGCCTCGGCGTCTTCTGCTCGTTTTATTAAAGCGGATTTTTCAGTGGCCCAATCCGCCCATTTCTTCTTGAAGTCCTCCTTAAGTTGTTCCATGCCGCTCAAAGCGCTGGCCAATTCATCTTTTGCTTTGGAGGTTTCAGCCTGTTGGGTTTTCAGGTTTTCTTGGAGATTGGCGATTTGGTTTTCTTTTGTCTTCAGCTCATCCTGCATATAGACAATTATATGCTTCAACAAAACAGTACAAGGATTGAACTACCAACCACATAACAAGTTATGCACTTGGTACTTGGGGGCTAATGCATATTCGATCTTCATCTTTCAATTGCTTACAAAGTCCCA